>NC_068456.1:20194978-20457478 GCF_023373465.1 Oncorhynchus keta
CTTCCTTCCTTGCTTTCTTCTTTGAAACTGAGCAGCTGTACTGTCCATATTGTTGTTGTAGATGTTGTTCCCATTTGTTGTTGCTGTTGCTTTCATTCACACTGAATTTACTGAACTATTGCAATGGATGCATAAAAAGATGTAAATGAATGCATGTCTCTGTCTCTGCGGTTTAGCTGTCGTTTGAAGGAGCATCAACCTTCACCCCCAAGCCAATGGACATGAGCAGTGTGATACTCTCATGGGACCAGTGTGTAAGTGAGGACATAGACATACTGTATTCATATACAATTAAGATTATTGTTATTGACTGATTGTTTTATACTTTCCTTCAGTCTGTGACTGAATTGCTGGCTGAGAACTACCATAACACCTGGTCCAGGAAGAAGAAGCAGGAAGTGGATGCAAAAGGTAGCATTTCATGACAAACCATGATGAATTAAGCTCTAACAGGGTTTTTGCCTCTACTGTAGGTGATTTTTGTGTACCTCTGGCAACTTGAAACTATGCCAAAAAAGTTACTCAGTGGTTCTGAAGCAAAGTGCTATGCAGAGTGATTAATTTACATAATGACTTTTCATCTCAAATAAATGCTTATGTGAAAAAGATTGGTAAATTCTCTCAAATGTGCTGGCTATCCTTTCTGAATTTCATATACGTTAATCTATTATACTTTGATCTAATTTGTTACTCCAGGGGGAGGGGGTCATTCTACGCTGGTGCCCTATGATGCCCTCCCTACCAAGGAGAAAGCCAAACTGAGAGAGAAAGCCCAGGATGTCCTGAAGTTCTTCCAGCTGAACGGCTACACAGTGTGGAGGTGAGGAACTGTCTGTCAATGACTATGACAACTGATGCTAATGGCCAGTGGTCATTTTTCTGTAGCCCTTTACACTTGTACCTGTATACAGGTGGAAAATGGCAGATTTGTACACTGTTGGAGCTAGTAAGCATTTCGTTACACCTGCAATAACATCTGCTAAACATGTGTATGTGACCAATAAAATGTGATTTGATAAGCGCCCAAATTGGAATGCAGTGGTTGTACAGTAACATGCTATACATGACGTCAAAGCTCTGGGTCTGCACTTCACAGTGCTGTATGGGTTTTGACTGACAGCTGTTCTGATCTTGAGCACCGCAAGCATCAAGAAATTGCCCCTGTCCTTCCTGCTAATTGTGCAACTTTTGCAAAAATAATTGCTGTCATTTATTTTCAAATATGAGAAGTTGAGGATTATAATGAATTCCGCTTTGATCTCAAACAAGCAAGCCAAACACCCGTGAATATGAATGTGCACTTCAAATTTCCATATCATAAACCTCATAATGTTTAATGTACAGTTTCAAGATGACATGACGTTATACTCTGGGTTGTTCTGAACATGAATGAGCCTATGTTTGTTGTATTGTGAAGAAAATCTCCTGCGGACCGCGCATCTGAATGCACCCATGACTCCGTTCTATGCATATGAATTGCTTAGTGAAAGCCTAACACTATAAGGTCATACTTTATAATTTAGCTATTCAAGTTGGCAATAGAAGAAGCTTTCAAATTAGGCCCACCTGACCCAGATTGCAATTTATAATGGACCGTTTTTGGATTGCGTAAACAACAACACTAATTGTGTGAAGGTGGGGATGCAGAGTTGTGTTCCAAAGAAAATAACTACACGTGTTTTTGCTCTAGTTCCTCAACGGCACAGCTAGGAGTGCCAAGAAAAGCACCATATAGTTGAAGACTCTTCTTTGAGTGATAAAAGTGCATCGAAATTACGTAGGAACTGTTTACACTTTGGAGAGGTGTGTGGCCATTAGGAAATAACAGTTAGACCTCGCACTCAAACCCTTGTGATTTTTTGGTCTTATGTTGCGCCTACCCCAAAGAATATTCTTATGTTACTGAATGTGTCCAGAGTATTTTCAGATTTTGTTGTCAACAAATGCGATGAAAAGAACAGAAATGCACATGAAATCAACAGTGTAACGTTTGGATTCAGTCCTCACCTTTTAGTCTAATAATTTTTCCATAATCTCCAAACTTTTACCTTTTAATTGCTACAATGTTTATGCATATGATATCCATATTTATTCAATGTAGCCATATCCATATAGTCTAATTTCCACCCGTGTAAGGGGTTAATGATTGTTGTGCATCCTTAACCTAAAACCTTTATTAAATATCGAACTGTTATGTGCCTTACTCAAATGTATACAGTAAACCTCTATTAGCCTCAGTGTCCAGACAATCTGTCTTCCTGACTTCTTGACGACATCACTGTGCTGCATCTCTGCACAGGGACAGAAAGGCAGCACAGATGGACTCACCAGCCATAGCAAACCGTTTTGCCTACACTTTCCTACAGCAGCTCCTCTCATACACAGAGGAGGCCCAAGAATACATGCAGGAGCTGGGTAAGGATGGTAGCCATACATCACCAGACATCTTTCCTTTTATAAGTGATGTCAGAAGTTTCACTCATCTCTTACAACACATAGCATGTAATTGGATATGTTGTGTTTTTCCTCAGAGCTTATGCAGGCAAGAGGTCAGATGCCAATAGTAGAGGCTCCCAACCAACAGCAGATTGACTTTTTCAGCAAGGTTTGTAAATGTAAAACCACTTTTATATTCCAGTCCAACAACTGAGATGGGCATGTACTGTAGGTGGATGTGAAAGAACAGTTTCCACTCTGTAGTCCTGCTTGATTTGTCCCTGGCTATTATTCATTTCTTTACAACCACACACTGACATAGGCTAATTTGTTTTGTTGGGAGGTTGCCATGGGCAACTCAGTAAGTAAAAGCTATTGTGGCTCCAGGAATTGATACAGCCATTTTCGAAACCCATGTGGGCGTGTCGATTGTCATCAGACCGTTGATTAAGCCTCCCACGCTCCCTGTAAAGAGACAGAAAATAAAAGGGTCTAATTCCCACTGATGGGACCGCTGATTCATGCTGCAGCCAGCCATGTATCTCTGCAGTCTCCACACAGAGATCAATGCTAAGACAGCAACAAATACAGCACAATAACTATGACTTTTCCATAGGAAATAACTCAAAACAGATGCAATGGGTAAAACCACGGTCAATTTACCAAACTACATTGATAAAGTGATATGAATAGTTCATATTGGTGTGCTGACACAAATAAATAGTGTGTTAGGTCTATTGGGTTAGATTTGCCTAAAAACACATCTCCCACAGGTGGCGTTACCCCTTCTGGAGCAGTACCTGAAGAACCATCGCCTCTACTTCCTTTCCACCGCAGCCAGATCACGAGGCAACGGAGGTCATGCCTCCAATAAGGAGAAGGAGATGGTCACCAGGTATCAGTTATTAACAATATTACAATAATAACATGTTAGCAGTATTTAGCTTTTAAGTGTTTTTGTCATAACTGTCTAAGCACTTTAAAAGGGGCATTTAAACCAACTTGGCTTTAAATGTGCCCAGGAACATAGGTGTCCTCTGTCTTCTCTACCTTTTACATTCTCATCATATTTCTATTCCTCTTCTCTCCATCCCTCTCTCTTGTCCTCCCATCTTCAGCCTGTTCTGCAAATTGGGAGCTCTTGTCAGACAAAGGATCTCTCTGTTTGGTAAGGATGGTGTAAAGTTAACATGAAGCTTATTTACTCAAGATCTGTTTACATCTCAAGTCCCTGTTCATGTTTTCATATTGCTACTGTTTGCGTTCATCTGCATATACAATAGAAAATGATTTGGGAAGGGTGTAACATGACTTAGGAGATGGGCGACACCTGTAGGGGGTGGAGACGAGCACAAAGCAGGTGAAACAGATCAGGGTGTGACGGTGTGATGGTTTTATGTGGAATCATACTGCCCCACAGAACCCTTCCAGCCCTTCAGTGGTTCTTTGCTGTTCAAAAAATGTTTCTTTCCTCATTTAGTAATAATTATAATGTAGGGCCGGTGGCTTATTCAGATATTTTGGGGCATGTCTTTTTGTGCAACAATGAATGACTGTCATTTCAGTTGATCTAATCTATTGTGTTATGCTATTGCATGTTATACTGTATATAACTATGGCCAGTGATGGTGTCTTGTGAAAGACTCACGTATGGCCTTGTGTAATTTGAGAACTGTTGACTAAGTCAGTAGTTCTCAATTCTCTCCTCAGGGACTCCCAACTGTTCCAGAGCTAGCACGCCTAATTCAACTTGTTAATACACACACCTATAAACACAACCTGTAACTATTTAATATGGCTATTACAAAAGAAGAAAAAAACTTGAATCGTTCAATAAAAAACCTTTGACATTAAGCAAGGTTCTTTATAGAACCATTCTCCATAAAGGTTATATAAAGAGCCATAAAAAGGATTGTAACTAGTGGAATCCTTTTTGATGCAATTTAGAACCTTTTTTTAATGGTTCTTTATAGAACCTTATGAAAGTGTTATTTGTAGCACCATACATGTTCCATTTAGAACCTTGAGCATGGTTCTTCATAGAACCTTCAAAAAAAGGTTCCATATAGCACCAAAAAGGGTTCCGCTATGGTTACAAGACAAATAAGCCTTATTTGGCACTATATAGAACCATTTGTTCTTAGTGTGTACAAAGACACATAACCTATCCGTGTCCACACACCTAAGCCCCAGATCCTATTAGCAGTTTATGAGATTGTGATCCCTATGATTTTGATTTCCCCTGTGTGTGTTTCCTCAGGGAGCGAGGCACCTTCCATCGTCAGCTGTCTTCTCATACTGGCCCAGTCTCTGGATGTCAGGTAGATAACACTGTCTCACTGTTACCTAGGTCGGCTAAGCTGTTGTCACTCAGGCACTTGATGTTATCTGATCCTCTTGCTTCCCCATGGCTAACCAGTAACCACCAGTGACTCTAGTTAGCTACCTTTTGCCTGGTTAAGAAAGAAGCTTCTTTACTAAATGAAAATCTACAAAATCTTGTTTAAACCAAGATGGCATTGCAGTCAGATGTTCTTTGTTCTCGTCGTGTCCCGTGTGTGTGTGTATATATATATATATATATATATATATATATATATATATATATTTACATCTTTCTTCGCATATCTTTTATATATTTTATTTTCTAAAAACGCAACTTCAAAACACAATCCTGCAACCTGCCTCACCAATATATATATATATATAGTGCCTTGTGAAAGTATTCGGGAACATTGCGACCTTTTGCCACATTTCAGGCTTCAAACATAAAGATATAAAACTGTATTTTTTGTGAAGAATCAACAATAAGTGGGACACAATCATGAAGTGGAACGACATTTATTGGATATTTCAAACTTTTTTAACAAATCAAAAACTGAAAAATTGGGCGTGCAAAATTTCATATTATTATTATTCAAGCGGGCCGAATACTTTCGCAAGGCACTGTATATATATATATATTTTTTTTTAAATGTATTATTTACCTCAAATCTAAAATCCACAAATAGAAGCTAACCAGAAGCTAGCCAGTTTACTGGCTAACGTTAGTATTCAGCTAACCACGGTTGGTGGTCATCAGCTATCCTTTAGCTCGAAAAGCTATCGCGACTCAGACCAGAACATACCGGACCTATTTTTCTCTCCATATCCCTGGATTTCTACCGCAAGCTCTGGACATTTACACCTGGATCTCGCAGCTAGCTAGCTGCTATCCAAGTTACTATTGGCTATTATTGGCTAATTATTGGCTAATTATTCCGGAGCTAGCCAGCTAAAGAGTTCCATCAGCCACTCCTGGGCTACAATCACCTATCCGGACCCGTTTTACTGCCGATGCGGAACTCTACAGGGCCTTCACGACTAGACTACCGACGTTATCTGCCTGAGGGAGTTATCCAACTGGCCCCTCCATCGCGACATTACCTGAACGCCTGCTAATCGTTAGCTGTCTTATCGGCTGCTATCTAAATAGGTCTATCTGACAATTTTCTTGGGTCACTATAACTATATCTATTTTGCCAATTGGATTGATCCCCTCTACCACACGGAACCGCACTAATCTACCGACGGAAACGCACGAGTTGGCTAAAAACAGACCTCCATCCTATGCCAGCTTGCTACCGATAGCCCGGCTAGCTGTCTGAATCGCCGATACCCCAACCAACCTCACTACTCACTGGACCCTTATGATCAATCGGCTAAGCATGCCTCTTCTTAATGTCAAAATGCCTTGTCCATTGCTGTTCTGGTTAGTGTTTATTGGCTTATTACACTGCAGAGCCTCTAGCCCTGCTCATTATACCAACCTTTCAGTTCCACCACCCACACATGCGATGACATCACCTGGTTTCAATTATGTTTCTAGAGACAATATCTCTCTCATCATCACTCAATGCTTAGGTTTACCCCCAACCTCTCTTTCATGTCGTCTGAGATTCCCAAAGATTAGAAAGCAGCTGCGGTCATCCCCCTCTTCAAAGGGGGGCACTCTTGACCCAAACTTCTACAGATCTATATCTATCCTATCCTGCCTTTCTAAGGTCTTCAAAAGCCAAGTCAACAATCCCACCCGCCATTTCGAATCCCACCGCACCTTCTCCGCTATGCAATCTGGTTTCAGAGCTGGTCATGGGTGTACCTCAGCCACACTCAAGGTCCTAAACAATATCTTAACCGCCATCGACAAGAAACAATACTGTGCAGCCGTATTCATTGACCTGGCCAAGGCTTTCGACTCTGTCAATCATCACATCCTCATCGGCAGACTCGACAGCCTTGGTTTCTCAAATGATTGCCTCGCCTGCCCGCCTGTCCAACATCACTACTCTGGACGGCTTTGACTTAGAATACGTGGACAATTACAAATACCTAGGTGTCTGGTTAGACTGTAAACTCTCCTTCCAGACCCACATCAAACATCTCCAATCCAAAGTTAAATCTAGAATTGGCTTCCTATTTCGCAACAAAGAATCCTTCACTCATGCTGCCAAACATACCCTTGTAAAACTGACCATCCTACCGATCCTCGACTTTGGCGATGTCATTTACAAAATAGCCTCCAATACCCTACTCAATAAATTGGATGCAGTCTATCACAGTGCCATCCATTTTGCCACCAAAGCCCCATACACTACCCACCACTGCGACCTGTCGACTCTCGTTGGCTGGCCCTTTGGCCTTCCAGTTCTCTGCTGCCAATGACTGGAACGAACTACAAAAATCTCTGAAACTGGAAACACTTATCTCCCTCACTAGCTTTAAGCACCAGCTGTCAGAGCAGCTCACAGATTACTGTACCTGTACATAGCCCATCTATAATTGATCCCAAACAGCTTCCTCTTCCCCTACTGTATTTATTTTGCTCCTTTGCACCCCATTATTTCTCTCTACTTTGCACATTCTTCCACTGCAAATCTACCATTCCAGTGTTTTACTTGCAACATTGTATTTACTTCGCCACCATGGCCTTTTTTTTGCCTTTACCTCCCTTATCTCACCTCATTTGCTCACATTGTATATAGACTTATTGTCACGGGTGTCGTCGGATGAAGGATGAGACCAAGGCGCAGCGTACTTTGAGTTCCACTTAATTTATTAACGAAGTGAAACTTTAGAAAAGACAAAACAATAAAGAATAAAATGACCGAACAGCTTCGTTGTGCAAACTACCTGCACACAAACAAATACAAGATCCCTCACAGAAGGAGGGTAAAGGGCTGCCTAAGTATGATCCCCAATCAGAGACAACGATAGACAGCTGCCTCTGATTGGGAACCACACTCGGCCAGAAACAAAGAAAAAGAACATAGAATGCCCACCCAAATCACACCCTGACCAAACCAAAATAGAGACATAAAAAGGCTCTCTAAGGCACTTATTTTTCTATTGTATTATTGACTGTATGTTTGTTTTACTCCATGTCTAACTCTGTTGTTGTATGTGTCAAACTGCTTTGCTTTATCTTGGCCAGGTCGTAATTGTAAATGAGAACGTGTTCTCTACTTGCCTACCTGGTTAAATAAAGGTGAAATAAATAAAAAATATATGTTGGTATCACTGTTGGTGCCAGGGCTGCCTTGTAAGATTGTGATCTCAATGGAACTCACTTGCTTAGATAAAGGATTCAGTTGATAAATGAACAAATAGTGTTGCCAATAGCTAGAGGACTCATGTGGAGTACTCTTTCTTTAGTGAGCAGATATATTTGATGAATAAAAAGACTATATAAAAATGCTCTTCATTCATGTTTGCAAATTACACTCTTTGACATTATAAACAGTATATTGCTCATTTAGACCAGATGTTATATATGAACCAATAATGGCATTCAATTCATTCAATAATATGGGTAACCTCCTTCAGGACTTTGATGAAGACTGCTCCAGAATCAGCAAGGGTCTCGCTACGGTCCTTCTTCGAGGCTGCAGCGGTGGACCTGGAGATGACTGTGGAGAACCTCTCTATGACCCAGAACTGGACCCAGTCCAGAGGGGTGGCCCAGATCCTGGACTACACCAATACCACCCTGCTGCCGATTCTCACCTCCATTTTTGAACACCTCAGCCACCATCAGTATGGAGAGGACCTCTTGGGTACGTGTGGCTCTGTATCCTGGGAGGTAGAATAATATGTGTGGTGTTATTATGAGAGTTTGTCAGTTTGGGGAGGCCATACATCAGAATAATCATTCATCCTCTCAAAGTTGAGTAAGGTATTTATGGTTACTTGTGGGATAAATGGATTTCTTGTGTATTTTCCAGGTTTGACGTTTATTGGAATGAGTCTTGTGCTGGAGGCAGAACTGAGTAATTTTTACTACATAGGCCAGCTGGAAAGTCAAAATTGGCATTATTGTACAAATTAATGAAAACTAAAATGAGCTTTTTGGTCTTAATTTAAGGTTAGGGTTAGGCATTAGGGTTATCAGTGTGGTTAGGGTAAGGTTTAAAATCAGACTTTGTGGCTGTGCCAGCTAGTGACCACTCTGCAGAGCTGACTCCAGAACAAGATTCATGACGAAAAATGCTAATCTGCTGGCTGTATGAGTCACTCTCAAAACACACAGTATCAATAGTGTAAATACAATCATCCAAATCAATCTGTAATCACAACCGCTTGTCTTCCAACTACGTTGTCCACAAGAGCCCATCTTCCATCATACCGTACATTGTCAATGCCCTCCATATGTCTGGGAGTGGGTGAGACGCCAGTGAGCAGCTGGATTTAAGACCTCTTAAATCATTCAGAAATGCCCAGCCAGCTTCCATGCCTCATCTCATTAAATCTCAGTCATTTACATGGCGAGGTGGCACA
Source organism: Oncorhynchus keta (assembly GCF_023373465.1). Taxonomy (NCBI): domain Eukaryota; kingdom Metazoa; phylum Chordata; class Actinopteri; order Salmoniformes; family Salmonidae; genus Oncorhynchus; species Oncorhynchus keta. The sequence continues at coordinate 20,204,231 of NC_068456.1, forward strand.
TTCTCTCTGCCAGTGATCACGACGGCTATTCACTAATTATTTATTACATTAATCAAATCTCACCCACTGTGAGCCCTCACTGTCTCTACATATCAACTTCCCTCTAGCCTTCACACTGTAGCTACTAGCCAACACTCAGGAAGTTGTCTGGAAATCTTAAGCTTCAGAGGGCGAGTCTCAGCGAGTCTCACCTTCTCCTTTACAGTGGACAGTCTCCAGGTGTCCTGTTATAAGATCCTCAACAGCCTCCACTCACTTGGCATCAGCAAAAGTTTCTACGTGGAGGGGTACTTTTTGTCATTTAGCTTTGTGTGATGTAGCATTCCAGTATATGACAGTTAATGTATATGTTTGTAAATGCTCCAGATTAATACAGTCGTAAAGTATGCACGACTTTGTACACATCAATATTCCTCTCTCTCAGTGGCTTAATATGGCTGTGTTGTCATGCACATGGTGTATTGTGTGGGAGACAGAGCTGTCAGCAATCTGTGCGTGTGTTTGTAGGCAGAGGCCGTCAGCAGGAGCGTGTCTGGCAGCGCTGTCAGGGGCTTTCCCTGTATGTTTCCTGGAGCCAGCTCTGAATGAGGACAACCCGTACTCCATCTACAACACCATGAGCCCCAAAGAGCGAGAGGGTAACTGTACACACACCTACTACTCTGTTTAGTTACACTCTTAGAGAAAAAGTTGCTCTCTAGAACCTAAAAGGGTTATTTGGCTGTCCCCGTAGGGGAACCCTTTGAAGAAACCGTTTTGGTTCCAGGTAGAAGAACTCTTTTGGGTTTCTTGTAGAGCCCTTTCCACAAATAACCTTTTTTTCTTGGAGTTTAGCTGAGGTGTTTGAATCTGTCCCTTCTCCTTTGTTTCAGATGTGGGAGTTCCGGACGAGGTGGAGGAGGTGTGTCCTCTCTTGCCATCTCTGCAGCAGCTCCTGGGGGAGGTGGAGGAGCTGGCAGGGGCAGGCTCAGGGGCACGCCAAGCCCAGTACAGCCATGTTACCGAGATCACCCTACCCTTGCTCTGCAGCTATGTGTCCCGTTGGTGGCAGCACGGTCCCGAGGGCCAGCTGGAGAGCCCGGTCTGCACCTCACTCACCTCCCAGCATGCAAGCACACTGCTGGGCAACATCCTCCGCATCATCCACAACCACCTGGGAACAGGCCAGGGAGACTGGATGAAGCGCCTGGCAGGTAGCCCTATACTGCTCTCTTTTCCATCTGCATCTTCTGTCCACCCTAAGGATGATATAGTAGTTGTCATCACAGCCCTGCACAGGATACAGTTGTCTTCAGTCCATATGTTTGCCTCATAGCCTCAATCACTCACTATTACTCATTGTTTGTGGCACCATGAAACAGTGTCGTGTCTTTGGCTATGCCGGATTAAGTGATATGACATGCTATTCTATAAAATAATTTCTCCGTAATTAAAATCACTAGAGAGTCGGGCACCACAAAATAATATTTATGGAGATGTTATCTTCCGAATAAACTCTTATAGACCTAGTAATATTTTACATCAATAACAGTCAATATCAATCGTCATCTTAATTCAGTCTCATCTGAAAGTTGTAAATTCTTGGTTATCTGCGCAAACCCTGGCTAACAATTTGAATCAACAGTACAAAATTGGGTTTAATTATTTTATTTACTAAATACCTAACTAATCACACACAATTACACATACACATAATTAAATCATAACTTGATTACAAATTACGTCATAAAGGAAAACGTCCCTAGCGGGCGAAACAGATATGACAGCTTGTTACAAAAAAGAAAAGGGCTAGGTTTGAGTGAAAGAGCGGGAAGACTGAGGAACAAAGGGAAGAAGCTGTGCTATCGCAAATACAGTATCTTATGCATTCTAAATTACCACCCATTTGGAAAAGGAAAATGCAATAAATATTTACTCTGAGCTGCACTTCGGTAGGTTGGTGGTAGATGTAAGGCCGTGTTGCCCAACCAAGTCTTTTGAAGAATGTCTCTGGTTGTCAATTGGATAAGTTGCAGTAATGTCGTTGTGTGGTAGACGGGATATTCTGTCTGTTCCTTCCTAACCTGCTGGGAACATCAGAACCTGCGTTTGCAGCTGCTGTTGCTAACTCAACGGCTAGGAGGTATCACTTCTGTAGTGAATAAGAGTTCAAAGTTCATACCATTTGCAACCAAAGCTCACGCTGATGTTGGCTTCATTCTGTAGTTATTATCTGAACCATTCTGACATCAGACCGTCGTCCTCGGAACAGGAGATTATATTGTTGTCAAGTGCTTATAAAGGAATGGAGAGGAGGGCGTGTTTGAAAAGTTATATAGCCCATGTCCCTTCACAGGGGCTAGCCACTGATTGAGCAGAGCCCTATCTTACGAAAACCCAAATCTCACATTTTAGAAGCTAAAATCACATTTCATCCCATCACAAATAATTTCATATTCAAACATTTATATTGAACAACAATTCCATGTGAATCCGATAACTCTGATGTCTAGACTTTCCACTGTAGAGTTTATGTCATCTTATCATTGATGAGAATGTCTCAGATGACAACCGAACTGACATCATATTCATTAAGTACCACCGCATATGTTCCATTTGTCGGATTACCAGAACATAGTTCATTTCCCCCCACCTTCTGATGTTCCCAGAATCTCTATGTTAACCAAGGGTTTTGCAAATGTAACCTCAGTAGGGTAGAGAGAGGAAAAAGGGGGGAAGAGGTATTTATGACTGTCATAAACCTTCCCCCGAGGCCAACGTCATGACAACAGTGTTAATTTAGACACTTTCAGGCCTAATTTCCCAGTTGTTTCATCTAGACATTCCTTCCACTCATGTCATGATTGTATCAATCAGTTCTCTCATTCTAAAGCACTAATTGTCAGTCTCTCTGAATACAAGCGTCTGCTGAATGACAAAATGAATTAGACTAAATTAATCCTTCCTTTCAGTTTTCTCTCAGCCAATCATCTGCCAGGCCCACCCCCAGTTGCTGAGGAGCCACTTCCTGCCTCTGATGGAGAAACTGAAGAAGAGGGCAGAATCGGTGCATCAGGAGGAGGAGCAGATAAAGGCTGAGGGGAGGGTCGATGCGTCTGAGGCGGAGCTACAGATTCAGGAGAAATTCATTGTGCTGGTGCGAGACCTCTACGCCTTTTACCCTGTCCTCATCCCATTTGTGGACTACAATAGGTAAGGCATCCTGCCCAGGGGATGGGGATATGGGAGGTAAAATTATAATGTTCACTGATCATTATTTAATACATAACAAACCAGTAATATATCAACAGTCAAGGTTATATTTTGACAACATGGAAAGTGGTGTTTTCTTATAAAAATGTTTATCTGAGATTCTGACAATATTATACTAAACAAAAATATAAACACAACATGCAACAATTTCAAAGATTTTACTGAGTTACAGTTCATGTAAGGAAATCAGTCAGTTAAAATAAATGAATTATGCCCTAATATATGAATTTCACATGACTGGAATATAGATATGCATCTACTGGTCACAGATACCTTAAAAAACAGGTAGGGGTATAGGCCATAAAACCAGTCAGTATGTGGTGTGGCCACCATTTGCCACATCCTCTTCAATAGCTGTGCAAAGTTACGGGAACTCGAACACGCCGTCATACACTTTGATCCAGAGCATCCCAAACATGCTCAATGGGTGACATGTCTGGTGAGGATGCAGGCCATGGAAGAACTGGGATATTTTCAGATTCCAGGAATTGTGTACAAATCCTTGTGATATGGGGCTGTGCATTATGCTGAAACATGAGGTGATGGCGGCGGATGAATGGCACGGATGAATGGCACAACAATGGGCCTCAGGATCGCGCCACAGTATCTCTGTGCCATTGATAAATTGCAATTGTGTTTGTTGTCCGTAGCTTATGCCTGCACATACCATAACTCTAACGCCACCATGAGGTACTCTGTTCACATCGTTGACATCAGCAAACCCCTCGCCCACACGACGCCATACATGTGGTCTACGATTGTTAGGACGGTTGGACGTACTGCCAAATTCTCTAAAACAACGTTGGAGGCGACTTATGGTATAGAAATTAACATTCGATTCTCCGGCAACAGCTCTGGTGGACATTCCTGCATTCAGCATGCCAGTTGCATGCTCCCTCAAAACTTGAGACATATGTGGCATTATGCTGTGTGACAAAGCTTCACATTTTAGAGTGTCATTTTATTGTCCCCGGCAAAAGTTGCACTTGTGTAATGATTTATGCTGTTTAATCAGCTTCTTGATATGCTACACTTGTCAGGTGGATGGATTACCTTGGCAAATGAGAAATGCTCACTAACGGGGATGTAAACAAATTTGTTTACAAAACTTGAGAGAAATAAGCTTTTTGTGCATACGGAAAATGTCTGGGATCTTTTATTTCAGCTCATGAAACATGGGACCAACACTTTACATGTTGTGTTTTTTGTTCAGTGTAGAATGTGTTAATGCATTTTGTTTACAGCTCTCACATATTGTTGTTTCAGAGCAAGTTGGCTACGGGAACCGAACCATGAGGCTGAGAAGATGTTCGGCATGGTGGCAGAGATCTTCATATTCTGGGCCAAGTCTCACGTGTGTGAAATAACAAAGATTTGGATGTTGCCTCGCATGTTAATGATGTTCTCACTTGTAACCCGTCTGATTTGCTATTGCAGAACTTCAAATGGGAGGAACAGAACTATGTGGTCCAGAATGAGATCAACAACATGGCTTTCTTGGTCAATAATAACAATCACAAAATGTCCAAGGTGAGAACCTTACAGATTTGTTTCTTAACTACCACAAACAGCACTGGGTGTCCATTATGTGTGCTTTGTGGTTGCGTAAAACATGAATAAATAATTTACATTCTAACCATGCAAAGTGAATGATTGAAGTATAAGTCAACTATGTATTTCTATTCATGGTTTTTAATGAGCAGGTGTCAGACCAGGAGAGGAAGAAGATGAAGCGGAAAGGGGATTGCTACTCCACACAGACCTCTCTCATCGTAGCCTCCCTGAAGAGATTGCTTCCTGTGGGACTGAGTGTGTGTTCCCCAGCAGAACGCAGCCTTATCACACTGGCCAAGAGCCGCTTCACTCAGGTATGGAATTTGGTATTTTATTAGGATCCCCAATAGCTGTTGCAAAAGCAGCATCTACTCTTCCTGGGGTCCACACAAAACATAATACAGAATGACATAATACAGAACATCAATAGACAAGACCAACTCAAAGACAGAACTACATTAAAAAAAAAAATGTAAAAGGCACACGTAGCCTACATATCAATCCTTTGTTTAATGCCAGTGGCAGGTCATTGGTAAAAATAGAAAAGAGATCTGCCCTGTGCTACACCATACTTTATATGTTTGTCATTAGAGAAGCTTCTATTAAAGAAAACCCTTTGTTCTATTAGATAGATAGCACTGAATCCACAATATGGCAGAGGTTGAAAAGCCATAACACATATGTTTTTTTTTCAACAGCATGTTATGGTCAATAATAACCTGTTGTTGAATAATATAATAATAATAATAATATATGCCATTTAGCAGACGCTTTTATCCAAAGCGACTTACAGTCATGTGTGCATACATTCTACGTATGGGTGGTCCCGGGGATCGAACCCACTACCCTGGCGTTACAAGCGCCATGCTCTACCAACTGAGCTACAGAAGGACCACCCATACGTAGAATTGAAAAAATGTATGTGTTATGGCTTTTCAACCTCTGCCATATTGTGGATTCAGAGCTATGTGGAGTATTAAACATACACCTTCATCTTTCACTGCACAGTGAACTACAATTATTTATTTTTTTCACCTTTATTTATACAGCTACGTCAGTTAAGAACAAACTCCTATTTACAATGATGACCTGTCAGGGACCGAGTGCAGCACGTAAATGACATGTCTATACCTGGTACTGCTCAAAGATGTTTTGTCACTGTATGTCATGTAACTGCAATGTGCAAACCCCATGTTTTGTGTCTCCAATCTGCTATCGTTAATAATGACAGCTCACTGCTTTTCACAGAAGGACACAGAGGACGAGATTCGAGAGAGCATTCATAATGGCCTGCTACGTCTTCAGAGCAAAGTAATTGCAGTCATAGTACATATGATTTAAACCCCATGGTTTTCCTTGTCGTACTCATAGCACATAGAATACACAGGAACTATAGGTCCAAACTATCTATTAACTTGCCCACATCTTATGTAGCTATTACAACAATGCTTATTTTGCCACTTCAATTATCATATGACATAAATGAACTGAATACATCCATGTATAAAACACACATGATCAGCTCCAGTAATCTAACCCCACTAACTAGAACTGCCAATGATGTCTTTTGAGCATCATGTGAATTGAAAATTGTAATATCTCTGCCATTTTTCAAGTCATGCCCCCCGTCCTTGACTTTTCCTAAATAGTCTATTTAACACACTGATGTTGTCCTGCGGGGGGCAGCGGATGGGGCCTTCCTGGGGCATACATTAACACTTCATTATAATTACATTTATAAAACATTTTTGCAGTGGAGCTGTTAAATACATATAAGGGAAACACTGAATGTGTATGTGCCAAGTCCCAGCGACGCTTGTGCTAACAGTCTGCTCTCTGTGTTGTACCAGCGGGAGGCTCCAGGGGCTCGATGGCAGGATGTCCTGTTCAGGGACTTCCCAGGCCCCAGACGGGACACCTCGGACCCCCTGAGGACAGTAGAAAGGGTCCTGGACATTGCTTGTGTGCTTTACCACCTGGACCAGGTGGGCTTAAAGAATGCTGCTCTCTTACCCTATGATATGCTATTAGTAGAGCTTTTAGTAAAGCCTTGAATCACAGAAGTTAGCTACTCTCTGGCTCCCAAAGCTATTTAGACTTGGCTATGGTTGTGTAACTAAATACCTTTTGAAAACTAGCTAAAAATGCAATTTGATTGTTATCTGAATCTGAACATTTGCCTTTGTCTATAGGTAGAGCATCCCCAGAGGAAGAAGGCAGTGTGGCACAAGGTGTTATCCAAACAGAGGAAGAGAGCTGTGGTGGCCTGCCTTAGAATGGCTCCTCTCTACAACCTACCCAGGTATCGCAGAAACCTCAGCTAGTGGATGAGTGGTGTCAGGTTTAATAGAAAAGACATGGGCACAGTTTAATTTACCAATAGACCACAGTAAACAGTGGTTCATTTGGTAAGTACAGTGAGAATATGAAATGGCAGAGCAGGATATTGAAGTGTGTTGGTGATTGGGATGCACTGTAAAACCCAGAGATGACCCACTGGGCACAAACTGTTGGAATCAGCATTGTTTCAGTGTAATTTGTCAATGTATTGTGATGTGGAAACTATGTGTAAAATGCATTTGATTTGAAAAAGTAATCAACCCTCAACTGTTGTTTTGATGATGAAATTTCAACCACAAGATCGTCATCCTGGTAACCAAATTTCAATATAGACAAACCCTTTAGAAAATATGTCAGATATTTAATGTTATATCCACTATCAGAATTGTTTGGGGGGGCTGGACAGTACATACACCTTCCTCGATAATTGATTTACAGCTAGCTACCTTTTGGTCCCCCGTCCAGGGTTTTTACCAAGCCCAGTTTAGCTATGATGTTTGTCACTGGCTATTACCAATGTGCTATCGCGAGAATGATTGTAAAGAGATCTCCACTTAAGAACTAAATAGATTCATTGTTGTTATCAAAGTCATTCCAAAGAGTAGATTTAGCAGAGACAATCAAATGTGACCAGACTTTATCACTCAAATATCATCAATGATTCTATTTATGCCTACAGTATATAGCATCTGCAAAGTAATCAACAGCTATTGTTTCAATTCAACCCATAATTTAACTAAAAATAGACAATATAATAGGCCTAGTGTTTCAAGCTCTGGTTGATTTCAAATGGAATGATATTTTGTGATGTTGAATTGTGTTTGGTTGTCAACGCAACCAAATATCAACATTTGAAGAAGATGTACAGTATATTCTGCTTGGATAGTTCCATCTGTGCCACTGACTTAGTCTGGCTTTAAATTCAGTTTGTCTGCAAATTAATAATTGATATGTTGGATTCACATCTCCATCTCAACCAGAAATCTAAGCTAAATAATAGGACGAAATCAAATCAAACATTATTTAAAGTATGTTTAAGGTTTGATATGATTTAGTCCTATTCTTGATGTGATTCCAGCATATCAATTATTACAAGTAATATTAAATTGTAATAATGAAAAGTGATATTGAATTGTGTTTGGTTGACAATGCAACCAAATATCAACATTAAGAGATGTACAGTGGGAAGAACAAGTATTTGATACACTGCCGATTTTGAAGGTTTTCCTACTTACAAAGCTTTTAGAGGTCTGTCATTTTTCACATAGGTACACTTAAACTGTGAGAGACAGAATCTAAAACAAAAATCCAGAAAATCACATTGTATGATTTTTAAGTAATTAATTAGCATTTTATTGCATGTTTATTGCAAGTATTTGATCGCCTACCAACCACTAAGAATTCCGTCTAGGGAAAGACATTTGGGTGACAACTAAACCAAAAATCTGACATTGTTTTCCATTGGAATTTTGTTGTGCTTTAAGATAGTTGAAAGCATAGTGATAACACATTATAAATTCAACAACATTTTGGCTGTCTTCTTGAGTGGGTGAATATAGGTTGTAATCTCATTGATCAACCAAATATTACCCAATTATCCATGTTGAAATGGCGTGGTGTTCTCAGTGGGAAGTCCATATAATCATACCCCTGTCAGGCAGGTTATATGAACCCAGCAATGTTAGCATAGTAAAAGGCTTGTGGGTTTGTACAGTGATATAACTTCTAGATTTACATACAAGATTAACATATAAACTAGCAGCCCCAAGACAATTCTCCACCATCTGTCCAATGTAAAAGGAGCCTGAGTTAGATTAAATAAGAAGCCTTGAACTCATGAGTCTAATCACAACTCATTCCTATACGCTATTCCTTCCTGTGTCTCGATTCTCCCTCTCTCCCCTGCTTCACTTACCTCCTCTATAGGCACCGGGCTGTCAACCTCTTTCTACAGGGCTATGACAAGTCCTGGATATATGCTGAGGATCACTCCTTTGAAGAAAAGTTGGTTGACGATTTGGCTGTAAGTGTCAGTGTGAGCATTCTCAACCGGCAACAGTGTGAAAGTTTAATTCAACTCATTACTTCATCTTTGTACGACTCTTTCACACGGTCTTATTATAGCTATCCATTCATTCATGTTATCAGTTGTCTGGTGTTTCATTACTACTTCATTCATTGTTTGATTGGACACATTTGCCATTGAGTTTTACCTAGTGATTATTTGTGAGGGCTCTATTATTTGGGTTGTCACCCTTACGTAAAAAACACGTGATTTTCAACATCTGAAATCATATAGTTTTTCTGTGAGGGCATTGTTACTCTGGGTTCAATTAGAACTTTGTTTCTCTCCATGGAAGTAGGATTGGGGGAAATAACATGGCAAAGCTCAATTCCCAGACACTTCCGGCACTCAGTGGGCTTAACAACTAAATAGAGTGCTAAAAAGGGTGTTAACCCTATCAGTCCCAAGACCGCAGCAAAAATCTGACTTTCATTCATCTGCATGTCCAGCCCTTATATTTAGCCTCACAATAAAGTGTTTTACCATTTTATTTTCAGGACAACCAGAGCACAAACCAATTTGACATTAACAGTTGCATTCATAAGTTTAAAGGTCCACCAAAGCAAAAAGCTAATAAAAAATGAATTTATATTAATGCTGTAAGTACAGACATGGTTTACTCAGTGGGAAATTAATATCCAACTATTCAGGGATAACTGTTTGGCGTTTGTGACAGCAACTACAGTGCCTTCAGAAAGTATTCATACCCCTTGGCTTATTCCACATTTTGTTGTGTTACAGCCGGAATTCAAATTAGATTAAATAAAACATTCTCACACACAATACCCCATATTGACAAAATGGTTATTGTCCTGCTGAAAGGTGAATTTGTATCCCAGTGTCTGTTGGAAAGCAGACTGAACCAGGTAATCTAGGATTTATTCCATTTATTTTTATCCATATAAACTCCCTAGGCCTTACCGATGACAAGCATACCCATAACGTGATTCACCATGCTAGAAAATATGAAGAGTGGTACTGTACTCAGTGAGGTGTTGTGTTGGATTTGTCCCAAACACAATGCTTTGTATTCAGGATATAAAGTTAATTTCTTTCCCACAATTCTGTAACCATTTAAAGTCATTGGCCTCATGGTGAAATCCCTAAGTTTCCTTTCTCTCTGGCAACTGAGTTAGGAAGGACGCCTCTCTTTGTAGTGACTGGGTGTATTGACACACCATCCAAAGTGTAATTAATAACTTCATGCTCAAAGAGATATTCAATGTCAGTTCTTTTTACCCATCTACCAATAGATTCCCTTCTTTGCGAAGCATTGGAAAAACTCCCTGGTCTTTGTGGTTGAAGCTGTGTTTGAAATTCACTGCTCGACTGAGGGGCCTTACAGATAATTGTATGTGTGGTGTACAGAAATTAGGTAGTCATTCAAAAATCATGTTATACACTATTGCTCAGAGTGATTCCATGCAACTTATTATATGACTTGTTAAGCTCATTTTACTCCTTCACTTATTTAAGCTTGCCATAACAAAGGGGATGAATACTTATTGACTCAAGACATTTCAGCTATTCATTTTTTATTAATTTATAAACATTTCTAAAAACATAATTTCACTTTGACATTATGGGGTATTGTGTGTAGTTGTCCAAAATCACAATTTAATACATTTTAAATTCAGGCTGTAATACAATAAAATGTGCAATTAGTCAAGTGGTCTGAATACTTTCTGAAGGCACAATATGTGAGCTTATTACAGTATTATAGACACTATGTCCTGGGATTTCCTTTTATCTTCTATGCAGAGGAACCCCTTACCTTCTAACTCTTGTGTAGCTTGTGCCATAGAGCACAACATACATGTGCATGTTTTTAAGAGTCTCAGCTTTTCATAGGTAAAGTATCTTTTAATAGTTTGTAGCTCAAACCATTTGGACTCTACAGACGTTTTTGTCAAGGGATCATCCCTTGTCTCACGAACACCGCTCTAGGTTCCCGTCAATCACACACACTAATGATTGTTACCAATGTATACAGACTCTGGTACAACCCAGAAGTCTGTATCTCAAGCACACTATGTACAAAAGAGGATAGAAGTCCTAAATCATGCCAGTGTTACGGTGGAACTCATTGGCTTAAGGGATGGGTGACTGAATTGATGTATATGACATTGGGTCTGAGGGGGGGTCAGCCATGGGCGCCTATACTGTAGATAGACGGTCAGTGTGACGCACATGTACAGAGTGGGTGTTGAGCCAAAAGGCTCCTTAACAGCTTCTACCTCAAAGCCATGAGACTGCTGAACAATTAATCAAATGGCCACCCGGACTATTTGCATTGACACCCTCCCCTTTGTTTTTACACTGCTGTTTATTATCTACGCATAGCCACTTTACTGCTACCTACATGTACAAATTACCTCGACAAACCTGTACCCCCCCGCACATTGACTCGGTACCCCCTGAATATAGCCTCATTATTGATATTTTAGTGTTACTTTTTTATTTTATCATTTTTTACTTTAGTTTATTTAGTAAATATTTTCTTAACTCTATTTTGTTAAAACTGCATTGTTGGTTAAGGGCTTGTAAGTAAGCATTTCACAGTAAGGTCTGTTGTATTCGGTGCATGTGACAAATAAAATTATATTTGATTAGTGGTGTGTTATGTTGCAGAGAGCTGGAAAGCAGGAGCGTTCTGAGAGAGAGGAGGAAGGGGATGGAGAGGACGATGACAAACAGATTGATCCGCTCCTGCAGCTCATCACACTGTTCAGTCGGAGTGCTCTGACCGAGAGGAGGTGTGTGTGTGTGTGTGTGTGTGTGTGTGTGTGTGTGTGTGTGTGTGTGTGTGTGTGTGTGTGTGTGTGTGTGTGTGTGTGTGTGTGTGTGTGTACACTCCAGTGTTATTCCTGTATTAAGGACAATCAGAGGTAAAACATCAGAATATTGGGCCTCCCAAGTGGGGCAGCAGTCTAAGACACTGCATCGCAGTGAATGAAACATCACTACAGACACGGGTTCAATCCCAGGCGGTGTCACAACTGGCCGTGACTGGGAGTCCCATAGGGCGGCGCACAATTGGCCCAGTGTCGTCCATGTTAGGGGAGGTTTTTGCTGGGGGGGCTTTACTTGGCTCATCAAGCTCTAGCGACTCCTAGTTGTGGGCCAGGCACCTGAGGGTGTGTTTCCTCCGACACATTGGTGCGGCTGGCTTCTGGGTTAAGCGAGCAGGTGTTAAGAAGCGCGTGTCATGTTTCGGAGGATGCATGACTTGACCTTCGCCTCTCCTGAGCCCGTTGGGGAGTTGCAGTGATGAGAAAAGATCTTAATTGGATCGCAATTGGATATCACAAAATTGGGGAGAAAAAGGGAGTAAATAAAAAATAAACATCAGATTATTAAACTTCCTATTTTTATTGAATTAGAAACATTTGCCTTATCCATTTTTTATTCGGAGCACTATAGTTTAGTTTTATCGGCTGTGCAATGAGTCATTATCTTTTCCTATCCTCAGTGTCAAAGGAAAGTTAATTGAAATGTTTATTCAAATTCTAAAGCAATTAGCCTTGCCTGCGCTGACATTTCTCTGCCACTTCCCATGTCCACAGTAAGCTTGGCGATGACAGTCTTTACATGTCCTATGCTGCCATAATGGCAAAGGTAAGACAGAGGATACGGTAGCAGTGTGTATTTATATACTTGGGAATTGTCTTATTCATCACTGTTCATCTGAGATTCTCAACTTCTGCTCAATCCATCTTTCTGGCCAATCAAATCTCCCCAGAGTTGCTGTGGTGAAGAGGATGAGGAGGTGAAAAGCTTTGAAGTAAGTGACTCAATTCCGCCTTTCAATACAATCTCATGATGGAAATACAATCTCATTGTGGAAAGATAGACACTTAAAAAAATACACTACAGAGGAAGAGAAGGTGAAAAGCTTTGAAGTAAGTGACTAATTTCTCTCCTATGTAGTATGTTTTTCTATATTTCATTAATTTTGATCATTTTAATCATGAGATTGTATTGGTTTATTAATGAGTTGATAATTAGTTTATTGAGTGGTCTGTTGCTTTGTTTGCAAATGGATTATTCAGTCCAATATTGATTAACTGACTGACATCAGATTGATTTGATTATTTTGTTGGATGGATCTATGGATTATCAGGAGAAGGAGATGGAGAAACAGAAGCTGTTGTATCAGCAGGCCAGGCTGCATGACCGTGGAGCTGCTCAGATGGTCCTCCAGACTATCAGTGCTAGTAAAGGTAACCAGAGAACCAACTGTTTTTGAATGTGGCTTTTTAGCTATCACTAAAGTATTCAAAGTTACCTACAATCCAAAATACAGTAATGTTTAAAGATTGAAAGTGAATTGAAAAATGGCTTGTGATTGTTGCAATTTGTGGCATTGAGTTGATTTAATTATTTATTTCACAAAGGTGACATGGGGTCCATGGTGGCCTCCACTCTGAAGCTTGGTATTTCTATTCTGAATGGAGGAAATACCACTGTTCAGCAGGTACGGTTAGTCTTTGATAACATAATTAGTTACCGATTTTAGCTACAGATGAGGACACTTTGTTCTGAATGCTGGTTCAGGTAAACACCGTTCAGGCTAAGAATAAACTATATTTGTTACTTTTCCACACTTTCTCCAAGCATTTCTTTCACTCTATATAAATGTAGAATCTTAATTTGAGCCAGTTTGCAACAGCAGGAAAATAATCCTGCAGCAATAAGAAATGTGAATTATTATGTGGATTATAATTAATGGCCATTTTTGTAGTAGTTGATACATTTTTCGTAAGGGAAAATCTAGTCTGAAATTTCTCAATGGAAATTACAAACTTCAGAAACCCAAATGCACTACAAGTTTTACATTTCCAGCATTGAGGACAGTTATCCTGCAACAGGGTGATCAAATTAAGATCCTGCATCTGTACTGCAAGTTACATGGCTGTTACATACAACATCATGATGATATTCTCAACAAGAGGAATATCCTTTTCTCTTTGTCATGCAATATTGTCTCATCCTATATTCAGCTAATTGTTTGATGTTTTGTTTCACAGAAAATGTTGGATTACCTGAAAGAGAAGAGGGATGTGGGTTTCTTCCAGAGTGTGGCAGGACTCATGCAGTCTTGTAGGTGAGTACATATGGGGCCGGCTCCAGGCATAAGTGACCTAAGCTGTTGAAGTCGAAAGTTTACACACACTTAGGTTGGAGTCATTAAAACTAGGTTTTCAACCACTCCACAAATTTCTTGTCAAAAAACTATAGTTTTGGCAAGTCGGTTACGACATCTACTTTGTGCATGACACAAATAATTTTTCCAACAATTGTTTACAGACAGATTATTTCACTTATAATTCACTGTATCACAGTTCCAGTGGGTCAGAAGTTTACATGCACTAAGTTGACTGTGCCTTTAAACAGCTTGGAAAATTCCAGAAAATGATGTCATGGCTTTAGAAGCTTCTGATAGGCTAATTGACAACATTTGAGGTGTACCTGTGGATGTATTTCAAGGCCTACCTTCAAACTCAGTGCCTCTTTGCTTGACATAATGGGAAAATCAAAAGAAATCAGCCAAGACCTCAGAAAAAAATGGTAAATGGTTCATCCTTGGGAGCAATTTCCAAACTCCTGAAGGTACCACGTTCATCTGTACAAACAAGAGTATGCAAGTATAAACACCATGGGACCACGAAGCCATCATACTGTTCAAGAAGGAGACGCGTTCTGTCTCCTAAAGATGAACGTACTTTGGTGCGAAAAGTGCAACTCAATCCCAGAACAACAGCAAAGGACCTTGTAAGATGCTGGAGGAAACGGGTACAAAAGTATCTATATCCACAGTAAAACGAGTCCTATATCGACATAACCTGAAAGGCTGCTCAGCAAGGAAGAAGCCACTGCTCCAAAACAACCATAAAAAAGCCAGGCTACGGTTTGCAACTGCACATGGGGACAAAGATCGTACTTTTTGGAAAAACTTCCCCTGGTCTGATGAAACAAAAAATAGAACTGTTTGGCCATAATGACCATTGTTATGTTTGAAGGAAAAAGGGGGAGGCTTGAAAGCCGAAGAACACCATTCCAACCGTGAAGCACGGGGGTGGCAGCATCATGTTGTGGTGGTGCTTTGCTGCAGGAGGGACTGGTGCACTTCACAATACAGATGGCATCATGAGATTGGAAAATGATGTGGATATATTGAAGCAACATCTCAAGACATCAGTCAGGAAGCTTGATCGAAAATGGGTCTTCCAAATGGACAATGACCCCAAGCATACTTCCAAAGTTGTGGCAAAATGGCTTAAGGACAACAAAGTCAAGGTATTGGAATGACCATCACAAAGCCCTGACATCAATCCTGTAGAAAATGTGTGTGCAGAACTGAAAAGGTGTGTGCGAGCAAGGAGGCCTATAAACCTGACTCAGTTACACCAGCTCTGTCAGGAGGAATGAGTCAGAATTCACCCAACTTATTGTGGGAAGCTTGTGGAAGGCTACCTGAAACATTTGACCCAAGTTAAACAATTCAAAGGCAATGCTACCAAATACTAATTGAGTGTATGTAAACTTCTGGCCCACTGGGAATGGGGTGAATGACATAAAAGCTGAAATAAATCATTCTCTCCTATTATTCTGACATTTCACATTCTTAAAATCAAGTGGTGATCCTAACTGACCTAAGACAAGGACTTCTTACTGGGATTAAATGTCAGGAATTGTGAAAACTGCGTTTAAATGTATTTGGCTAAGGTGTATGTAAACTTCCGACTTCAACTGTATATACTACTGGTCAAAAGTTTTAGAACGCCTACTCATTCAAGAGTTTTTGTTGTTTTTACTATTTTCTACATTGTACAGTAATAGTGAAGACATCAAAACTATGAAATAACATATGGAATCATGTAGTAACCAAAATAGTGTTAAACAAATAAAACATATATTTTATATTTGATATTCTTCAAATAGCCAAATTTCAAATGTCTTTACTTCTTGATGCGTTTGAGCCAATCAGTTGTATTGTGACAAGTCTATATTATGGTAAGAACAGCTCAAATATGCAAAGAGAAACGACAGTTACTTTAAGACATGAAGGTCAGTCAATACGGAACATTTGAAGAGCTTTGAATGTTTCTTCAAGTACAGTCACAAAAACCATCAAGCACAATAATGAATTTGGCTCTCATGAGGACAGCCACAGGAATGGAAGACCCAGAGTTACCTCTGCAGCAGAGTATAAGTTCATTAGAGTTACCAGCCTCAGAAATTGCAGCCCAAAGAAATGCTTCACAGTGTTCAAGTAACAGACACATCTCAACATCCTCTGTTGAGGAGAGCCTTCATGACGGAATTTCTGCAAAGAAACCACTACTAAAGGACACCAATAAGAGGAAGAGACTTGCTTGGGCCAAGAAACACGAGCAATGCACATTAATCAAATCACATTTTATTTGTCACATGCAGTGAAATGCTTACTTACAAGCCCTTTTAACCAACAATGCAGTTTTAAGAAAATACAAGAGAGATAAGAATAACAAATAATTAAAGAGCAGCAGTAAATAACAATACCGGGGCTATGTACAGGGGGTACCGGTACAGAGTCAATGTCAATGTGCGGTGGCACCGGTGTCGGGGTAATTGAGGTAATATGTACATGTAGGTAGGGGGGCAGGCAATGCAATGCAAATAGTCTGGGAAGCCATTTGATTAGATGTTTGGGAGTCTTATGGCTTGAGGGAAGAAGTTGTTTAGGAGCTTTTTGGACCTAGACTTGGCGCGCCGTTACCGCTTGCCATGCGATAGCAGAGAGAACAGTCTATGACTAGGGTGGCTGGAGTCTTATACAATTTTTAGGGCCTTCCTCTGACACCGCCTGGTTTAGAGGTCCTGGATGGCCCAGGTGATGTAGTGGGCCCTCTGTACCCTCTACCCTCTGTAGTGCCTTGCGGTCAGAGGCTGAGCATTTGCCATACCAGACAGTGATGTAACCCGTCAGGATGCTCTCGATGGTGCAGCTGTAAAACCTTTTGAGGATCTGAGGACCCATGCCAAATCTTTTCAGTCTCCTGAGGGGGAATAGGTTTTGTCGTGCCCTCTTCATTACTGTCATGGTGTGCTTGGACCATGTTAGTTTGTTGGTGATGTGGACGCCAAGGAACTTGAAGCTCTCAACCTGCTCCACTACAGCCCCATCGATGAGAATGGGGGCGTGGTCGGCCCTCCTTTTCCTGTAGTCCACAATCATCTCCTTTGTCTTGATCACGTTGAGGGAGAGGTTGTTGTTCTTGCACTACACGGTCAGGTCTCTGACCTCCTCCCTATAGGCTGTCTCATTGTTGTTGGTGATCAGGCCTACCGCTGTTGTGTCATCGGCAAACTTAATGATGGTGTTGGAGTCGTGCCTGGACATGCAGTCATGAGTGAACAGGGAGGACAGGAGGGGACTGAGCACGCACCCCTGAGGGGCTCCCGTGTTGAGGATCAGCATGGAGGATGTGTTGTCACCTACCCTACCACCTGGGGGTGGCCTGTCAGGAAGTCCAGGATCCGGTGGAAATGTGTCCTTTGGTCTGTCGTCCAAATTGGAGATTTTTGGTTCCAACCGCTGTGTCTTTGTGAGACGCGGTGTGGGTGATTGGATGTAAAAGAAAAACCCTTAAATGTTCTAACATTTTTAACCGGTATATATACTATATATATACTACCAGTCAAAAGTTTTAGAATATTCAAAGTTTTTTCTTTATTTTCTTGCATTACAACCTGTAATTAAATGGATTTTATTTGGATTTCATGTAATGGACATACACAAAATAGTCCAAATTGGTGAAGTGAAGTAAACAATTCAAAAACAAATAAAAAACGGAAAAGTGATGCGTGCATATCTATTCACCCCCTTTGCTATGAAGCCCCTAAATAAGATCTGGTGCGACCAATTACCTTCAGAAGTCACATAATTAGTTAGATTGGACACAGGTGGACTTTATTTAGGTGTCACATGATCTCACTATGTGTACACGTGTTCTGAAAGGCCCCAGAGTCTGCAACACCACCAAGCAAGGGGCACCACCAAGCAAGCGGCACTATGAAGACCAAGGAGCTCTTCAAACAGTTCAGGGACAAAGTTGTGGAGAATTACAGATCATGGTTGGGTTATAAAAAATATCTGAAACTTTGAACATCCCACAGGCACCATTAAATCCATTATTAAAACATGGAAAGAATATGGCACCACAACAAACCTGCCAAGAGAGTGCCGCCCACCAAAACTCACAGACTAGGCAAGGAGGGCATTAATCAGAGGGGCAACAAAGAGACCAGAGATAACCCTGAAGGAGTTGCAATGCTCCACAGCGGAGATTGGAGTGTCTGCCCATAGGACCACTTTTAGCCATATACTCCACAGAGCTGGGCTTTACGGAAGTGTGGCCAGAAAAAAAGCCATTGCTTAAAGAAAGAAATAAGCAAGCACGTTTGGTGTTCACCAAAAGGTATATGGGAGACTCCCCAAACATATAGAAGAAGGTACTCTGGTCAGATGAGACTAAAATTGAGCTTTTTGGCCATCAAGGAAAACGCTGTCTGGTTCAAACCCAACACCTCTCATCACACCGAGAATACCATCCCCACAGTGAAGCACGTGGTGGCAGCATCTTGCCGTGGGGATGTTTTTCATCGGCAGGGACTGGGAAACTGGTCAGAATTGAAGGAATGATGGATGTCGCTAAATACAGGGAAAATCTTGAGGGAAACCTGTTTGTCTTCCAGAGATTTGAGACTGGGACGGATATTCACCTTCCAGCAGGACAATGACCCTAAGCATACTACTAATGCAACACTCGAGTGGTTTAAGGGGAAACATTTCAATGTCTTGGAATGGCCTAGTCAATGCCCAGACCTCAATCCAATTGAGAATCTATGGTATGACTTTTAGATTGCTGTACACCAGCAGAACCCATCCATCTTGAAGGAGCTGGAGCAGTTTTGCCATGAGGAATGGGCAAACGTCCCAGTGGCTAGATGTGCCAAGTTTATAGAGACATACCCCAAGAGACTTGCAGCTGTAATTGCTGCAAAAGGTGGCTCTACAAAGTATTTAACTTTGGGGGGTGAATAGTTATGCACGCTCAAGTCTTCTGTTTTTTTGTCTTATTTCTTGTTTGTTTCACAATAAAAAATATTTTGCATCTTCAAAGTGGTAGGCATGTTGTGTAAATCAAATGATACAACCTGGAATTAAAATGGATTTTTGTAAGGCAACAAAATAGGAAGTATGCCAAGGTGGGTGAATACTTTCGCATGCCATTGGAAATATACAGTACCAGTCAAGTGTTCTACATTGTAGAATAATAGTGAAGATATCAAAACTATGAAATAACACATATGGAATCATGTAGTAACCATAAAGTGTTAAACACATCAACATATATTTTATAATTGAGTCTTCAAATAGCCACCCTCTGCCTTGATGACAGCTTTGCACACTCTTGGTATTCTCTCATCCAGCTTTACCTGGAATGCATTTCCAACAGTCTTGAAGGAGTTCCCACATATGCTGAGCATTTGTTGGATGCTTTTCCTTCACTCTGCTGTCCAACTCATCCCAAACCATCTCAATTGGATTGAGGTTGGGTGATTATGGAGGCCAGGTCATCTGATGCATCTCTCCATCACTCTCCTTCTTGGTCAAATAGCCCTTACACAGCCTGGAGGTGAGTTGGGTCATTGTCCTGTTGAAAGACAAATGATAAGCGCAAACCAGATGGGATGGTGTATCGCTGCAGAATGCTGTGGTTGCCATGATGGTTGAGTATGCCTTGAATTCTAAATAAATCATCCCAACGCCATCACGCATCCCAACGCCATCACATCTCCTACACCATGCTTCACGGGGGGAACCACACATGCAGAAATCATCCATTCATGTACTCTGCATCTCACAATGACACAGAGGTTGAAACCAAAAATCAAACATTTGGACTCTAGACCAAATGAAAGATTTCCACTGGTCCAATGTCCATTGCTCGTGTTTCTTGGCCCAAGCAAGTCTCTTCTTATTATTGGTGTCCTTTAGTTGTAGTTTCTTTACAGCTATTCGACCATGAAGTTCTGATTTCACGCAGTCTCCTTTGAACAGTTAATGTTGAGATGGATCTGTTACTTGAACTCTGAAGCATTAATTTGGGCTGAAATTTCCGAGGCTGGTAACTCTAATGAACTTATCCTCTGCTGATTGGCTCAAACAACTAATTTGCTCAAACACATTAAGGAAAGAAATTCCACAAATGAGCTTTTAAGAAGCCACACCTGTTACTTGAAATGCATTCCAGGTGACTACCTCATGAAGCTGGTTGAGAGAATGCCAAGAGTGTGCAAAGCTGTCATCAAGGCAAAGGGTGGCTACTTTTAAGAACCTCAAACATAAAATATATTTAGATTCGTTTAACACTTTTTGTTGGTTACTACATTATTCCATGTGTTATTTCATAGTTTTGATGTCTTCAATATTATTCTACAATATAGAAAATAGTACAAATAAAGATTAACCCCTGAATGAGTAGGTGTGTCCAAACATTTGACTGATACTGTATAAATATCGTAGGTTTTTCTCTTATGTCAGCCAATGACAGTCACTCAATTAGCCATGTCAGCTAACAATTTTTTTATTTGATTGGTTGTTAGTCTTGCCAGCTATCTAAATTTGTAGTAATCAAGGCTGAAAACTGACCGGGCACGCAGTGCACATGCCCAGGGGCCCTGACCTCCAGGTGGCCCCCATTGATTTGGTTAGTCATTCTCATTGAGATATCATATTAACATGGCATAAGTCATAGCGAAATGTGTAGAATTGCACAAAAAAAGTGTTATAAAATTGCAAAATGTTCTCTCCTCCCCATGGCAAAATGTGTAGAACTGAAGCAAATTAGCATAAAATGTTGGGTGGCCACTAAAATGTTTTGCCGCAAGGTGTGGGACCCACAAAAGGCTATGGCTGGCCCTGTGTATATGGTAACATAATCCACAATATCATCTGTCACAGAGGCTATACTTGGTGAACATGACAGGACTCACATGCAGGGACTGCTCTCATCCTCTTTATGTCTTTTGTTGTCTTTTCTGACTCAGTGTGCTGGATTTGAATGCGTTTGAGAGGCAGAACAAAGCCGAAGGATTAGGGATGGTCATCGAGGAGAGCTCAGGTACATTATGGAAATGAAAAATCCACTGACCGCTAAGATCTGACTGCTGAAGTGAGTTAAGATTAAATGTAAAGAACCTTGGCTCTGATACGTACTCATGACCTGTCATTCTGTACATATCTATTTTCTTTCTCTCTCTCTCGCTCCCTCGCTCTCTCGCTCTCTCTCTTTCTCTCAGGGGAGAAGGTTATGCCTGACGAGAAGTTGACCTGTGATCTTTTTCGCTTCCTACAGCTCCTCTGTGAAGGACACAACTCAGGTGCTCACCCTTAACCGTTTTAACCACAGTGCACTTCTCTCTGTGTGTTATGGCAGAGGTGTGTTATTGGGCTGTTAAAAACTGATTACAATTGCAAATTGTCCCATAGATTTTCAGAATTATTTGAGAACACAAACAGGAAACAACACGACTGTGAACATCATTATATCCACTGTGGACTACCTTCTCAGAGTGCAGGTTAACAATTTGATCTACGAGACATTATCTGTATGATACATTTTGATTGATTTGGCCTGTAACCTGATTCAATATAATTTACAAGCCTTTTAAATATTTTGGTACTATCATGATTTTAATCTCCTTCCTACTAATATGTCTCCAGGAGTCGATAAGTGATTTCTACTGGTATTACTCTGGGAAGGATGTGATTGACGAACATGGCCAACGTAACTTCTCCAAGGCCATCAATGTGGCCAAACAGGTTTTCAACTCTCTCACAGAGTACATCCAGGTTGGTTGAGCCCTAGGTGCTGATTCATCCCACTGGGCGAACACTGTTGAATCAACATTGTTTTCGACATCATTTCAAGGAAATGACGTTGAACCAATGTGGAATAGATGTTGAATTGACATCTCTGCCCAGTGGGATGGGTGTCATTTTCTCCACTGAGAGGATGACCCATTTCAAATGGTATTTCATGTATTTAAAGGTTGTGAATGTTGTTATTTGTGTTCTTACAGTATGTGTGTTTGTCTCAGTTCTGGCTATTGACAGTTTACCCAGCTGGGAAGCTAACTGGCTCATTGTATTACTATCCTCTCCAGGGGCCGTGTACTGGTAACCAGCAGAGTCTGGCCCACAGTCGCCTATGGGATGCAGTGGTGGGCTTTCTCCATGTCTTTGCTCACATGCAGATGAAGCTGTCTCAGGTCAGTGTAGTGTAGAACCCAAGAGGTGGAGGACCAGGGTCAAGTAAAGAATGCGTGTAGAGCTTAACAAGCTTTCCCTTTTTCCCAATGGGCCGTTTCTTTGTTTAGGTTTTACACTTAATCAAACTAGTTGTTACATGGTTTGTTTTGGTGTTTTGTCATTTATAGGATTCTAGCCAGATTGAACTTCTGAAAGAATTGATGGATTTGCAAAAGGACATGGTTGTTATGTTGTTGTCCATGTTAGAAGGTAAGATTCAAACTAGTTGAGTTGTTTACATGGTGAATATATTTGTGAATTGCAATAGACAAAGCTAAACTTCGGAACTCATCTCACTTTCTTCTCTAGGTAATGTGATAAATGGAACAATTGGCAAGCAGATGGTGGACATGTTGGTGGAATCATCTAGCAATGTTGAGATGATCCTAAAGTTCTTCGACATGTTCCTCAAACTCAAAGACCTGACATCCTCTGACGCATTCAAAGAGTATGATCACGACGGCGAAGGTCGCATCTCCAAAAAGGACTTCCAGAAGGCCATGGAGGCCTACAAGCGCTACTCTCAATCCGAGACCCAGTTCCTCCTCTCCTGCACGGAGACGGATGAAAGCGAGCTCCTGGATTATGAGGCCTTCGTGGATCGCTTCCACGAGCCAGCCAAAGACATTGGCTTCAACATTGCTGTTCTCCTAACCAACCTGTCTGAGCACATGCCTCACGATTCACGTCTTGGTACCTTTCTGCAGCTTGCAGAGTGTGTTCTGAGCTACTTCCAGCCCTACCTGGGCCGTATTGAGATCCTTGGCAGTGGCAAGCGCATCGAGAGGGTCTACTTTGAGATCAGCGAGTCCAGCCGCACGCAGTGGGAGAAGCCTCAGGTCAAAGAGTCCAAGAGACAGTTCATATTTGACGTGGTCAATGAGGGCGACGGCAAAGAGAAGATGGAGATGTTTGTCAACTTCTGCGAAGACACCATCTTTGAGATGCAGCTGGCTGCCCAGATATCAGGGACAGACACTGGGGAGAAGACCGCAGGCAAAGAGGCTGAAGAAGAGGAAATAAAAGACAGGGGGAAGAATGACGAGGAGGAGTTGGAAAGATCCAAAATGGGATTTTTCTCCATGTCTACAATTTGGCTCATCGTCTTCGCTCTACCCTATGGCTTGATGATGCTGATGTCTATGCTCTCTGTAAAAGACCTGAAGAAGCATATTAAGAAGACAACTCTGAGAGATTTAGTCATGGTATTTGCTTCCTTCTTCCAGGCCATGATCATGGGTCTGGTCCACTTTGTCTGTTCTGTAGTTCGCTTCTTCTTATATGTACTGTATATTGTTTTTGTAAGTGGAGGACTCATAGAGGGGGCCAAGAAGATAAGGGTGTTCGACCTTTTTGGAGGCATCCTTGACCCCACACTCGATGAGGTTACATGGGGGTCAGGGGGTTACAGGGAGAGGAGATACAGCACAAGGTCCTCCCGGGATGAGCTGAGGGGGCTAGGCCAGTCAACAGTTTCCTCCAGTGACACCAATGTCCTGTCAGACATTTTCGGTCTGCGAGTGAGGAGAGAAGGAGGTCAATACAGACTAATGACTCAAGACTTAACAGCCAGTCTGACTGACCTGTTCAACACAACCACTGGCCAACAATCCCCCGCTGAGCCCAATGGGAAACAACAGGTATTATTGCAGATTTTTGTGACTTGTCCTTCGTGAGCTAGTTATGGCATGCTTTGTTTGTTGGTGCCGGAGAACCATGCTGTATTTATTCCATAAAATCTTTCCCTTCAACATTTTGCTCAGTTTAGGTCGAAACCTGTTGACAGTTTGTCCAAACACTATTGTGTGATCGAGGTTAGTAATGTACTCTTGGGTCATGTTTAATGCATATCCTATTAATGGCTTCAGGTTGAAGGTGCCAGAGAAGGAGATAGTAAAGAAGGAGAAGACAAAGAGTCTGAGTTGGAGAAAGCAGAGTGAGTATTTTTCAAATTCACCTTTAAAGACCTGTTTACATTCTGACTGTAATCCAGCCTCAGAATAACTTCAGGCAAATTGAAATTAAGAAAATGACTGAATATTTTGTTGTGTTAGCATAATTTGTTTTCATCACAGGATGGAAACAAATAAATATAAAACAGTTTAGGTTGACTTTGAGCTGAAGTTTAAAACTGACTTTGCAGAAGGGAAGATTCTGAGAAGAAGGAGGCAAAGGCTAAACGGAGAGTTAGGATATGCTCCAGCAAACCTGAGGAGACAGAGCCTAAGGAATCAGCCTTCTGGGAAATGATAACCACTCACCAGAAGAGACTGTTGGTTAGAGAGTTTCTATCACACAGATATATACACACACACACAGACACAGATACACACACAAACAGACACACACAAGTATTTTCTCCCTCTGAATTTGACCATATCTCATTTCTCAGAATTACTTTGCGAGGAATTTCTACAACATGCGGATGCTGGCTTTGTTTGTTGCTTTCTCTATCAACTTCATTCTCCTTTTCTACAAGGTGAGTTATTGTGTGACTGCCAGTGCAAATATTTAAATTGACATTTTCGGCTGGTCTGTGAAATTGAATGACTGTCTCACTGTCCTTAACTGTCTAATTGTTACTGTGTCCCAGGTGTCATCATCTTCTGTAAGTGAGGAAGAGGAGAAGGTGGCAGTGTTATACGACAGCTCAGGGGACCTGGATGAAGAAGGCCCCTTGGTCAATGACAACACCTCAGGCAGTATGCAGTTTGTCCTGGAGGAGAGCACTGGTTACATGGAGCCCTCTCTCAGCTTCCTGTCCATCGCTCACACTCTCATCTCTTTCTGCTGTATCATTGGCTACTACTGCTTGAAGGTACAACAGCTCACAGGGAACAGACAGCCAATCAGTCCTCTGTGACAGTGCATACCAATGAGTGTTGCGTCAATCTACATTACATCATATTCTGTCTTTAGTTTATAGTAGCTAATAATTAGATGAGGGCTACACATCTTTGGTTTTCCAGCACCAACTACACTCTTAGAAAAAAAGGGTTCCAAAGGGGTTCTTTGGCTGTCCCCATAAGAGAACACTTTTTAGTTGCAGATAGACCCCTTTTGGGTTCCGTGTAGAACTTTTTTCTACAGAGGTTTCGACCTGGAATCCAAAAGGGTTTTCCTATGGGGAACGTTTTGGTTCCAGGTAGAAAAAAAGGGTTCTCCTGTGGGGTCAGCCGAGGTACCCTTTAAGGTTCTAGATAGCATATCTTTTCTAAGAGTGTAAGGATAAAATGTAGTGCATTTTAAATGTGAGCTTTAAAGTATGTGTTTTTTCTACTTACTGTATCACTTTGTTGTTTGTTATTGGCTGCTACTGTAGGTCCCGCTGGTTATTTTTAAGCGGGAGAAAGACGTGTCGAGGAAGATGGAGTTTGACGGCCTCTATGTCACTGAACAGCCACCTGATGAAGACATCAAAGGCCAATGGGACAGGCTTGTCATCACCACACAGTCAGTCCTCTCATAGGACCTTTATAGCTGCTTAATAAACCCTGTCTATCGGCTAACAAGACATGGTTTAACTACAACACTCTAAAGTCCTACATTCATCTGATCTACAGTTCTGTGTAGTTCAGTGAGGAGCAGGCTGAATTCTGGAATGACAGAACCAGTTTGTCAGTGCATCACTGTGCATGTGCAGATCTCTCTCATAGACTCTCATAGACCATTACAACTTTTACTGTAGAACTCTTTGATTTATTCTACAAAAGAATAAGTTGTGTTTTATGATGCTCGATTATGTTTTTTGTTTCAGATCATTTCCCAGTAATTACTGGGATAAATTTGTGAAAAGGAAGGTAGGTACAGTAGCCCTATTCACCTCACATGATTCTCTGTGTATAGTTGCGTCAGCGTCTACCCATATATCACAGCACAGTCTAGTGTAATAAAAAGAGACTGGAGATCTATGAACCATGTAATGGCTTAAGCAATTATACTCTCTCCATAGCATTGCCGTTAAAGTCAATCACCCTCAACCTTTCTCTTCAGGTGATGGACAAGTATGGGAAGTTTTATGGTTGTGACCGCATCAGTGAGCTGCTGGGGCTGGATAAGGCTGCTCTCGACTTCAGCTCCGAGGGACAAGAGAGGAGAAGGCCCAGGAGAGACGGAGCCTGGACTGCTCTGTGAGTGGATATGTGTGATCCCTTAAATCCATGTACTGTTTACTGTACTATACTGTTCTGTACTGTACATACCTTCTGTGTGAGGCTAGAGTCTAGGTCTATCAGTCACTAACTTACATCGCTGAACTAAGTCGGCTGTAGCCACACCCTTCACTAGCCAGGAATAGATAGACGTGTTGGTTGTTTAGCATCAAAACCGACATGTGCATAATTGTGTGGCAAAACAGACCGGGTTGGCTTAGATAGTTGACAACATGTAAACTATATATCGTCTCCAATGTTTATTGAAAACATACATTTGCACAATGAGCACTTGTCTCTCAGATACATTGTTTCAGTTGTTGGTTAGCTATACGAGTCAAAATGTCTCCAAACAAGACATGGTATCAATAAGAACATAAAACTATCTGAAACGAGCCACCTACGATTCCCCACATGGCAGCTTCTTGTCGTTGTTGCTCAGAATCATAACACTACACAGACTTCTGCCTCAACAATGCGCACCCATCATTTTCATGACATTGCCAGCCAACCCATCTATAGAATCCCCACAAATGTTTGTCTCTAAACTAAATAGAATATGTAATTGTTATTCTAGATACTCTTTAAGGATGTTTGGCTATTGTTATCCACCTCATGACTTCAACGACGGACACTTTACAAAGAAAACATGACCTTGTATTCAGCAGCACTTTGAGCATTATCGGCTAAAGTGACAGCACTGATGTCAGGCGTGGGTGTGTCTGTGTGTATCACTTACTTGAAGAAATGAGAAAAAAACAGAATATGTAGTACTTTACATTCTGAAGTGTCTTGACAGAAGGTGGCAGTAATGTGCAATTTGAATCAGGTTGTATTGCAATTTTTTTTTTTTACCTTTATTTAACTAGGCAGGTCAGTTAAGAACAAATTCTTATTTTCAATGACGGCCTAGGAAGTCGAGAGCAGCCTTATCCAGCCCCAGCAGCTCACTGATGCGGTCACAACCATAAAACTTCCAATATTTGTCCATCACCTGAAGAGAAAGGTTGAGGGTGATTGACTTTAACGGCAATGCTATGGAGAGACTATAATTGCAGTTAACCCACTGATTTGTACCTTGTCAGCTCGGGGATTTTAAATTGCAACCTTCCGGTTACTAGTCCAACGCTCTAACCACTAGGCGTCCCTGCCGCCCCAAAACACTACACGGACTTCTGCCTCAACAATGCGCACCCATCATTTTCGTGACATTGCCAGCCAACCCATCTATAGAATCCCCACAAATGTTTCTCTAAACTAAATAGAATATGTAATTGTTATTCTAGATACTCTTTAAGGATGTTTGGCTATTGTTATCCACCTCATGACTTCAACGACGGACACTTTACAAAGAAAACATGACCTTGTATTCAGCAGCACTTTGAGCATTATCGGCTAAAGTGACAGCACTGATGTCAGGCGTGGGTGTGTCTGTGTGTATCACTTACTTGAAGAAATGAGAAAAAAACAGAATATGTAGTACTTTACATTCTGAAGTGTGCAATAATCCAATGTGTTTTGTAAATGGTAATGACAAATTATAAAACAGGACGTGTGAGTCCTTTTGGTTACATATCTGAGTAATATGTGGTTATTCAAACTCAAGATCTATGTTAAATACAATATACAGGTAACTGCCTAAATAAAAGAAACACCAACATAAACGAGCTGCCAGAACAGGTTCAATGCACCTTGGCATAGATTCTACAAGTGTCCGGAACTCTATTGGAGGCATGCGACACCATTATTTCACGAGAAATTCCATAATTTGGTGTTTTGTTGATGGTGATGAAGAACACCGTCTCAGGCGCCACTCCAGAATCTCCCAAAAGTATTAAATTGGGTTGCGATCTGGTGACTGAGACATACACACATCCTTTAAACCCCCTATGCTCCTTTGAGACCCCTCAGATCTCTTCTAGCCATGGTAGCCAAAATAATGGGCAACTGGGTATTTTTATACATGACCCTAAGCATGATGGGATGTTAATTGCTTCCTAGGTTCTGGCCTTTCTAGGGAGTTTTTCCTAGCCACCGTGCTTCTACACCTGCATTGCTAGCTGTTTGGGTTTTTAGGCTGGGTTTCCGTTCAGCACTTTGATATATCAGCTGATGTAAGGGCTATATAAATATTTGAATTGCTTAATTAACTCAGGAACAGCACGTGTGGAAGCACCTGCTTTCAATATACTTTGTATCCCTCATTTACTCAAGTGTTCCTTTTATTATGGCAGTTACCCGCATGAAGAAAGCTAGTATGAGGGTTTGTGCTCAGGCTGGAATGAAAGGCGGCCGGTGCGTGGGAGAGAAAATATGTGTAGATATAATAAAGTACTCGCTCTCAAAACCATGAAAAAGAATAACCCATGGAGGCCGATATGCTCCGTTCCTTTTGAATTTTTATATAGCACCTTGCACTCTCACTTTTTGTATTCTTCTGAGCATTAATTAAATCAGTGATATTATTTTTGCATTTCGGCCTCCTTGGGTTATTCCTTTTCATGGTTTTGAGAGTAAGTACTTTTTGAACTCTACAGTTACCTGTATGACTCTCTTATTTGTATTGAGGGTGTCCCCTTAAATGAAGAGACCAGACAGGGATGTATCCATGCCTAAGAATACTGACTAGATATGTCTGTTTCAGATTAAACTCCATTGATGTCAAGTATCAGGTGTGGAAACTAGGAGTAGTGTTCACTGACAACGTAAGTAAAGCAGACGTTTACTTTATCATCCTACTGTGTTGTATATATGATGATGACTCATCCTTACATACAGTGGGGCAAAAAAGTATTTAGTCAGCCACCAATTGTGCAAGTTGTCCCACTTAAAAAGATGAGAGGCCTGTAATGTTCATCATAGGTACACTTCAACTATGACAGACAAAATTAGAAAAAAAATCCAGAAAATCACATTGTAGGATTTGTAATGAATGTATTTGCAAATTATGGTGGAAAATAAGTATTTGGTCAATAACAACATTTTTTCTCAATACTTTGTTATATACCCTTTGTAGGCAATTACAGAGGTCAAATGTTTTCTGTAAGTCTTCACAAGGTTTTCACACACTGTTGCTGGTATTTTGGCCCATTCCTCCATGCAGATCTCCTCTAGAGCAGTGATGTTTTGGGGCTGTTGCTGGGCAACACGGACTTTCAACTCCCTCCAAGGATTTTCTATGGGGTCGAGATCTGGAGACTGGCTAGGCCACTCCAGGACCTTGAAATGGTTCTTACGAAGCCACTCCTTCATTGCCCGGGCGGTGTGTTTGAGATCACTGTCATGCTGAAAGACCCAGCCACGTTTCATCTTAAATGCCCTTGCTGATGGAAGGAGGTTTTCACTCAAAATCTCACGATACATGGCCCCATTCATTCTTTCCTTTACATGGATCAGTCGTCCTGGTCCCTTTGCAGAAAAACAGCCCCAAAGCAGGATGTTTCCACCCCCATGCTTCACAGTAGGTATGGTGTTCTTTGGATGCAACTCAGCATTCTTTGTCCTCCAAACACGACAAGTTGAGTTTTTACCAAAAAGTTCTATTTTTGTTTCATCTGACCATATGACATTCTCCCAATCTTCTTCTGGATCATCCAAATGCTCTCTAGCAAACTTCAGATGGGCTTGGACATGTACTGGCTTAAGCAGGGGGACACGTCTGGCACTGCAGGATTTGAGTCCCTGGCGGCATAGTGTGTTACTGATGGTAGGCTTTGTTACTTTGGTCCCAGCTCTCTGCAGGTCATTCACTAGGTCCCCCCGTGTGGTTCTGGGATTTTTGCTCACCATTCTTGAGATAATTTTGACCCCACGGGGTGAGATCTTGCGTGGAGCCCCAGATCGAGGGAGATTATCAGTGGTCTTGTATGTCTTCCATTTCCTAATAATTGCTCCCACAGTTGATTTCTTCAAACCAAGCTGCTTACCTATTGCAGATTCAGTCTTCCCAGCCTGGTGCAGGTCTAAAATGTTGTTTCTGGTGTCCTTTGACAGCTCTTTGGTCTTGGCCATAGTGGAGTTTGGAGTGTGACTGTTTGAGGTTGTGGACAGGTGTCTTTTATACTGATAACAAGTGCAAACAGGTGCCATTAATACAGGTAATGAGTGGAGGACAGAGGAGCCTCTTAAAGAGGTGAGTGACAGTGAGAAACAGAAATCTTGCTTGTTTGTTGGTGACCAAATACTTATTTTCCACCATAATTTGCAAATAAATTCATAAAAAATCCTACAATGTGATTTTCTGATTTTTTTTTCTCATTTTGTCTGTCATAGTTGAAGTGTACCTATGATGAAAATGACAGGCCTCTCTCATCTTTTTAAGTGGGAGAACTTGCACAATTGGTGGCTGACTAAATACTTTTTTGCCCCACTGTATGTGTTTTATAGTCATTGTTTTCCATAGATAATCATGTAGACCATATGATGATAGCTGCTATAGTGTCTGTGATGTACCCAAGCTGTCTTCCTGTCTTATCTCGTGTGTGTACACAGTCCTTCCTGTACCTGGCATGGTATATGACCATGTCTGTCCTGGGCCACTATAATAACTTCTTCTTCGCTGCTCACCTGTTGGATATTGCCATGGGCTTTAAGACCCTTAGAACCATCCTGACCTCTGTTACCCACAATGGAAAACAGGTACAGTATAGGCAACTATAAAACCCTGTTGCCGTGTGGGGTGGGGGGGAGTTTAGAGAATATTACATTTTTATAATGCTGTATATGTTTGTCAGTTGGTCCTGACTTTGGGGCTGCTGGCAGTGGTGGTGTATCTCTACACTGTGGTGGCCTTCAACTTCTTCCGCAAGTTCTACAACAAGAGTGAAGATGGAATAGCTCTGGACATGAAATGTGACGACATGCTCACTGTGAGTTCAGCACATGTAGTAGCAGATGCATGCAGACACACTGACACATAGTCTAAACTAGCCACGGAGTCTGAGAAGCCAAAGAGAAGGATTTCTGACAGTGATGCCCATAGTTGAGGTGAACATAGCCTTTGCCTTAATGCCCCTCTATATCCACCCTAGATTGATGGACACTTGGATTAAGATAACCCTCTCCAGCCTGAGCTGGGCTCTTTGTCTCACTGGGAATGAATTCTCCACTTTAATATGGTCTTGTCTGTTTTATTCCAATATGGATTTCACTGTCACTCACTCAGGACAGACAGACTTGTTATGCTTTAGAAATGCATTGCATTACAATACAATACACCAGACTTGAAGGTTCACCAGTAATGTTAGTATGGCACGTAGATATGTACATGCATGCAATATCTCAGCAACGACATGTTTAGTTAAAGAATAAGACTGCTCAACTCGTTCACAATAAGAGCTGTGAATGCCCCATGGACTACCCCAGCAATGTTAAGTAGCAAAGTCAATTGGCTACTCCTTCTTGTTCTCCAGTGCTATATGTTCCACATGTATGTGGGTGTGAGAGCGGGTGGTGGCATCGGTGATGAGATTGAGGACCCGGCCGGGGACGAGTTTGAGGTGGTCAGGATCATCTTTGATATCACCTTCTTCTTCTTCGTCATCGTCATCCTCCTGGCCATCATTCAGGGTGAGACAGAATGTAGACGCTATACACACACACACACATTCTTCTCCGTTATTCACCAGTGGGTCAGATAGATTTGTCAGTCTTTATGAATATTTCATGTTATTGAGAATAGAGCAATGCTAATGTATCTGTTTATCCCTCCAGTGTCTTAAAGTTATCCTGTAACTTGTCAGTTAATCATGCACAAATACTTGTGACACCAACACTCAAGTCTGTGTTTCCTGTAGGTTTGATAATTGATGCCTTTGGGGAGCTCCGTGACCAGCAGGAGCAGGTGAAAGAGGACATGGAGGTGAGATAAGTTACGTGCTTTCTTTAAAACATTCACACACACCTATGTAATTATTTGTAGAACCTACCGCACCTGTAATTCTCTCTTTCAAACATTTCCTAAAACATTATCTGTAAAAGTGACTTATCAAAGGAAGTTATCCTTACCCTACCCTACCCTACCCTAGTGCACTTTTGGGTGCGGTAACAATATTGGTTTTGCCATATGTTATCTTGAGGTCAACTCTAATCAGTGTGTAAATTGATGAGACTGTGGCTCATGTTTTAAGCGGATTCAGATAGTGTTGTCAGAGCATGTTATTCAATCAGTAGTCTTAATGAGGATACACTTATCTCTAATGAGATGGAGATAATTAGACCATGTTTTGAAAAAAAGTTGTAAATTGCATATGCAGATAACCTGGGCTGTGGTTTATCAGAAAATACATATTTGTTTGCATCCCTATACATCTTTAAATTGAAGGAGATGGGAACCTTTTAGAGACAACAGTCAGATGCATGTGCACGTGCACACACCACTTTAAGGAATAAAGTGTTCTGAAAGTCGGAGAGTGTATTTGCTGCATAATGACTTGATCTTGTGAAATGCAAATGTGTTAATTTCATAATTTGATGACCAGGGCTGTCAAATGAAGAAAATAAATGTAGTCAAGTCCCGTGTGTCTCAGACGGTACAGCATGGCACTTGCAACACCAGAGTTGTGGGTTCGATTCCCATGGGGGACCAGTATAAACCCCCAAAAATCTGGAACTGTATCCACTCACTACTATGTTGCTCTGGATAAGTGTCTCTTGTAAAATGTTAATTGTCAGATGTGCTGTGATTAATCACGTTGTTGAGAAGCACACTTCAACCTCAATGTCAATTTGTTTTTACATCGCATTGTAGATTTCAGGTAGAAACAGTGCCTTCAGAAAGTATTCAGACCCCTTAACTTTTTCTACATTTTGGTATGTTACAGCCTTGTACTAAAATTGATTAAATACTTTTTCCCCTCGTCAATCTACACACAATACCCCATAATGATAAAGCAAAAACAATTTTTTAATACATTTTTGTATTCAGACCCTTGACTCAGTATTTTATTGAAGCACCTTTGGCAGCAATTACAGCATCGAGTCTTCTTGGGTATGATGCTACAAGCTTGGCACAGCTATATTTCGGGAGTTTCTCCCATTCTTCTCTGCAGATCCTCTAAAGCTTTGTCAAGTTGGATGTACAGTGTCGCTGCACAGCTATTTTCAGATGTTCAAGTCCGGGCTCTGGCTGGGCCACTCAAGGACATTGAGACTTGTTCCGAAGCCACTCCTGCGTTGTCTTGGCTGTGTGCTTATTGTTGTTGTCCTGTTGGAAGGTGAACCTTCCCCCCCAGTCTGAGGTCCTGAACACTCTGGAGCAGGTTTTCATCAAGGATCTCTCTATACTTTGCTCCTTTCATCTCCCTCGATCCTGACTAGTCTCCCAGTCCTTTCCGCTGAAAAACATCCCCACAGCATGATGGTGGTGCCACCACCATGCTTCACCGTAGGGATGGTGCCAGTTTTCCTCCAGATGCAACTCATGGCATTCAGGCCAAAGAGTTCAATCTTGGTTTCATTAGAACAGAGAGTCTTTAGGTGCCTTTTGGCAAACTCAAAACAGGCTGTCATGTGCCTTTTATCAATGTCCCTTCCATGATACGGTTGAGCTAATGTAGGCTAATGTGATTAGCATTAGGTTGTAAGTAACAAGAACATTTCCCAGGACATAGACATATCTGATATTGGCAGAAAGCTTACATTCTTTTTAATCTAACTGCACTGTCCAATTTACAGTAGCTATTACAGTGAAATGATATCATGCTGTTGTTTGAGGAGAGTGCACCATTTTGAACATGTAAAGTTATTAATAAACAAATTAGGCACATTTGGGCAGTCATGTTACAATTTTTTTAAACAGAAATGCAATGGTTCATTGGATCAGTCTAACACTTTGCACATACTGTGATGCCATCTATAGTGGCCAAAATCTAAATTGCACCTGTGCTGGAATAATACATTATGGCCTTTCTCTTGCATTTCAAAGATGATGGTACAAAAAAATACAAAAACAACGGTTGTTTTTTTCTTTGTATTATCTTTTACCAGATCTATTGTGTTATATTTTCATACATTCTTTTCACATTTCCACAAATTTCAAAGTGTTTCCTTTGAAAGGGTACCAAGAAAATGCATAACCTTACTTCAGGGCCTGAGCTACAGGCAGTTAGATTTGTGTATGTCATTTCAGACAACATTTTAAAAATGGGGCGGATTCTTCTGGAAGGTTCTCCCATCTCCACAGTGGAACTCGGCGGGTTCTTGGGCAACGCCCTTCTCCCCTGATTGCTCAGTTTGGCCGGGTGGCCAGCTCTAGGAAGAGTCTTGGTGGTTCTAAACGTCTTCCACTTAAGAATGATGGAGGCCACTCTGTTCTTGGGGACCTTCAATGCTGCAGACATTTTTTGTACCCATCCCCAGATTGGTGCATCGACACAATTCTGTCTCGGAGGTCTACGGACAATTCCTTTGAGTTCATGGCTTGGTTTTTGCTCTGACATGCACTTTCAACTGTGGAACCTTATATAGACAGGGGTGTGCCTTTCCAAATCATGTCCAATCAATTGAATTTACCACAGGTGGACTCCAATCCAGTTGTATAAACATCTCAAGGATGATCAATGGAAACAGGATGCACCTGAGCCCATTTTGAGTCTCATAGCAAAGGGTCTGAATACTTATGCATATAAGGTATTTCTGTAATGTATTTTTAATACATTTGCAAACATTTCTGAAAACCTGTTTTTGCTTTGTCGTTATTGGGTGTTGTGTGTCGATTTAATTCAGATTGTTTTTGTATTTAATCCATTTTAGAATAAGGCTGTAATGTAACAAAATATGGAAAAATATTCTGAATATTTTCCAAAGGCACTGCAGATTATGTATTTTGGATGTTTTCAGTGTATTTTCAATTATTTAAAAAAAATTGTGCACTAAAATTACAAACGTTAACTCGAGTTAACTGATTAACAGCCCTCATGATTTCCCAGTCTACAATGAATGACCTTTTACAATATTACAAATTACTTCTAGTATACAGTACGCATGAAAACAACTAAAGCAGAGTTAGAATTAGGGGAATGCATTCACTATATTTAACACAATAAGTACTTGTCTTGTTGCTTGTCTCTTTATGTTATTCACATGGAACAATATACATGTGCTATAAATGTGTTATGTAAATGTGAGATACCTCTATCTTTTTATTCCCTGTAGACCAAGTGTTTCATCTGTGGAATCGGGAATGACTACTTGGACAATGTGCCCCATGGATTCGAAACACACACTCTGCAGGAACACAACCTGGCCAACTATCTGTGAGTTGATACCTGCGGTCTAGTTTCACTGATATGTAACACTTTACTTAAATAAACCTGCCATCTGTAGAGTCATGTGCCTGACGTCTAGGCTTTGGACTAACATGCTCGCAACACTGCCACCCCACAATCACAGGAATGACATGCCTGTCATACGATGATTGCTGACATATCATACCTCTGCCTTACACGACTTGTTAATAAGCAGAACATTTTCTTATAGTATTTTTTTTTTTACTTTTGAAATTAGGTAATTGCTTGTCATGTACTTCCATCAGATATTTTTACAGGTGTAATGTAGTTTTGTAGGCAGTAATATGACCATGATTAGGTATAGCCATTTAAAAGATCTGCTCTGTGATTAGTCAATGATTGAAGGAATCATTATCATGTCCACATTTGATTGCATCTCAATTCATGTGGAGCTTCACTTGTCCAACAGGAAATGTACAGTGGGGCAAAAAATATTTAGTCAGCCACCAATTGTGCAAGTTCTCCCACTTAAAAAGATGAGAGAGGCCTGTAATGTTCATCATAGGTACACTTCAACTATGCAGACAAAATGAGAGGGGGAATCCAGAAAATCACATTGTAGGATTTTTTATGAATTTATTTGCAAATTATGGTGGAAAATAAGTATTTGGTCAACAACAAAAGTTTATCTCAATACTTTTCTGTAAGTCTTCACAAGGTTTTCACACACTGTTGCTGGTATTTTGGCCCCTTCCTCCATGCAGATCTCCTCTAGAGCAGTGATGTTTTGGGGCTGTTTCTGGGCAACACGGACTTTCAACTCCCTCCAAATATTTTCTATGGGGTTGAGATCTGGAGAATGGCTAGGCCACTTCAGGACCTTGAAATGCTTCTTACGAAGCCACTCCTTCATTGCCCGGGCGATGTGTTTGGGATCATTGTCATGCTGAAATACCCAGCCACGTTTCATCTTCAATGCCCTTGCTGATGGAAGGAGGTTTTCACTTAAAATCTCACGATACATGACTCCGTTCATTCCTTTACACGGATCAGTCGTCCTGGTCCCTTTGCAGATGTTTCCACCCCCATGCTTCACAGTAGGTATGGTGTTCTTTGGATGCAACTCAGCATTCTTTGTCCTCCAAACACTACGAGTTGAGTTTTTACCAATAAGTTATATTTTGGTTTCATCTGACCATATGACATTCTCCCAATCTTCTTCTGGATCATCCAAATGCTCTTTAGCAAACTTCAGACGGGCCTGGATATGTACTGGCTTAAGCAGGAGGACACGTCTGGCACTGCAGGATTTGAGTCCCTGGCGGCGTAGTGTGTTACTGATGGTAGGCTTTGTTACTTTGGTCCCAGTTCTCTGCAGGTCATTCACTAGATCCCCCCCGTGTGGTTCTGGGATTTTTGCTTGTGATCATTTTGACCCCACGGGGTGAGATCTTGCATGGAGCCCCAGATCGAGGGAGATTTTCAGTGGTCTTGTATGGCTGACTAAATACTTTTTTGCCCCACTGTATATAGATGTCAATACATACTATTACATTAAATGTGGTGATCAATGCTTAAATGGCCACTCTTAGCTCTCTTCAACAGTTTATTACTAATGTCAATATTAATAACACATTTAATTATTTAGGGTGTGTTATTTTAGCACTATTGGTTGATATACATCTCTAATCATGTAAGCTGAGACTTATTTTATTATGAGTTGGAAATCACTGACATCGTTATAATTGGCGAGTCAATTATACCGGCCTCCCCATCAAAATTAGAGAATACGTCCACAGTAGTTTACTAAGGCCAGTTAACATTGCATGTGGTTATGTAACAGTCATCACTATGCTGCTTAGCAGTATTGCTTCCTTGCTCACAATATCCTTGCCAGTACTTGTGCTCACGCTAGTAATGCGTGGGTTGACTTGTAAAGTTAACGTCAATCCACAGAGGCAAAAAGGACCATGTCGGAGTTTCATTCAATAGGAGAAAAGCTGTGAAATGGAAAGTTGTAAATAAAGAGAAGGGAGGGACAGAAAAGTAATGTTTGGGAAAGATTTTGAAGTGGTAAAAGAGGATGATAGCGGGTATGTTGTGTGACGATTGTGAGGCGCTATACAAATTCAACAGTCACAAGACAGAGATTTCAAATAGGCCTATGGTACGTCAAGGGAACTGTAGCCTACTCTTCAAATGGGTTAAATGGAAACTGAAATCTGGACACTGACTTAGAGCTCTCGACGTGACAATATTCCCACCACAATGGCAGTCACGAGTCATGATGGCAGTCAAATTCCCTGTTATTGTTGGTCACGGTAATCACATCTAAAACTGGGCAAATTAATGGCGCTGATGGGTAGCCTACCCAACTTGCGAATGGCCCTCACTAATGGCCTGGCAGTCCCTCTAATCACTCTAAACACTTCATGATTGCTAAGGATTTTTTAAATTGAATCCATTTTAGAATAAGGATATAACGTAACAACGTGGAAAGAAAAATAGTGTAGAGGTGCTTTATAAGCATCATAAAAACTGATAATATTTCAACTCCATAAAATATGCATCCAAGCCAAACTGAAACCTTATCAGAAACATGTTAGGTTTTCCTAGCTTTTTATTTCGTTACATTCGGTCAAACTGTCATTTTGGGAATTTTGTAAAGAAAAGTTATTGCATTTTCTCCACGGTCCCAAAATGTCTTTGCTCCTCAAAAAAAGCAGAGATGACAGAGAACTTTACCGTTGTCAACTAGATTTAAGCATTCATTCTATCATTTCTGACATTATTCTGGTGAGCAACAGTTTATTTAGTGTTCTAGGACAACATATAATGACAGAAAGGAAGCTGCATGTATCTAATTATAGAGAAGTAGCCTACCAATGTATAAACATGAACTAAATCAGACAAAAAAAATCCTGCACCCCCTGTCAATTTTTCCCCCGCTGTCTCTGACTGAAGCCTACAAGGCATTTTTGTATATTAGTGGGTTAGGGTTGGTTGCGGGCCTCGGAGTTTCACTTTATCACATAAAGTCAGGCGGGTGGGTTAATAGCGGTTGCAGATGAACAAACAGCTGACCCGCGCACCACTAGCTCAAGCCTTCTGCCTCGCCAACACGTGACTGTGCTGCTTTAGAATGTACTAACTAGTTTCCCACTAAAAATGATTCAATTCATTGGCGCCAATTCAAGCTGTTGGGTGAGTTTATCCAGTACGATCTGACTCCGTTACACTTACTGTTATTGTGTACTGTAACTTTCAACATGTGTTTTGCTACGTATAGCGTACATTTTCAATAGAGTAGAATGAGATTCCATTTCTTTGTTGTGAAAGCCTCAACCCTGTTTCCAAATCGACCATGTTCTACTGCCTGTAACAGTCACATGTTGGTAGGAGTTTCTCAATGTGTCTCTCAACCTGTTCTCTCTTGACAGATTCTTTGTGATGTACCTCATTAACAAAGATGAAACAGAACACACGGGCCAGGTAATACTGCTGATATCCACCTATTCTGTGCATAAAGTTACATGAAAGATCATGATGTAGCCTAATATATGAATTCCTGTTGCCCTTGACACTGTTGACTTGTCCTTGACAGGAATCCTACGTATGGAAAATGTACCAGGAGCGATGCTGGGAATTCTTTCCTGTCGGTGACTGTTTCCGTAAACAATATGAAGACCAGCTCTGCTGAAGGGATGAGGGATATCTGATGTGTCATGATAACATCATCATATAGGATGACACGGTGCCTTCAGAAAGTATTCACACCCCTGGACCTTTTCCATATTTTGTTGTCACAGCCCAAATGTTATATTGATTACATTTAGATTTTGTGTCACTGGCCTATACACACTACCCCACACACTAATGTAGAAGTCTAATTGTGTTTTTCAACATTTTTACACATTGGTCCTTCTGTAGCTCAGTTGGTAGAGCATGGCGCTTGTAACGCCAGGGTAGTGGGTTCGATTCCCGGGACCACCCATACGTAGAATGTATGCACACATGACTGTAAGTCGCTTTGGATAAAAGCGTCTGCTAAATGGCATATATTATTATTATTTATATTATATAAAAGCTGAAATGTCTTGAGTCAATAAGTATTCAACCCCTTTCTTAAGGCAAGCCTAAATAAGTTCAGGTGTGAAAATGTGCTTAATAAGTCACATAATAAGTTCCATGGACTCAGTCTGTGTGCAACAATAGTGTTTAACATGATTTTTGAATGACTACCTCAGCTCTGTACCCAACACATACAATTATCTGTAAGGCCCCTCATTCGAGCAGTGAATTTCAAGCACAGATTCAACCGCAAAGAAGGGCACCTATTGGTAGATGGATAAAAATGGAATATCCTTTTGAGCAGGGTGAAGTCATTACCGTTTGGATTGTGTATCAATACACCCAGTCACAAAAAAATATACAGGCATCCTTCCAAACTAAGTTGCCGGAGAGGATGGAAACCGCTCAGGGATTTCACCATGAGGCCAATGGTAACTTTAAAACAGTTACAGAATTGTGGCAAAAAATATATATTTTATGTCCAGAAAACAAAAATGTTTGGGGCAAGTCCAAAATAACACATCACTGAGTACCACTCTTTATATTTTCAAGCATGTTGGTGGCTGCAACATGTTATGGGTATGCTTGTCATCGGCAAGGACTATGGAGTTTTTTATGATACAAAGAAACGGAATAGAGCTAAGCAAAGGAAGGTTTTTGTCCTGTTATTGACCTAGTTACAGTTTTGACTTAAATCTACTTGAAAATCTATGGCAAGACCTGAAAATGGTTGTCTAGCAATGATCAACAACCAATTTGACAGCTTGAGGAATTCAAAAATAGTAAATGGCAAATGTTGCACAATCCAGATGTGGTCTTAGAGACTTACCCAGAACGACTCACAGCCGTAATCGATGCCAAGGTGGAGTGTGAACTCTTATCTAAATTAGATATTTCAAAACATTTGCTAACATTTCTAAAAAAACAAACATGTTTTCACTATGTCACTATGAATTATTGTGTGTTCATGTGTGAGAAACATATATTTAATCCATTTTGAATTCAGGCTGTAACAACAAAATGTGGAATAAGTCAAGGGTATGAATACTTTCTGAAGGCACTTTGGAATGAGTCACAAACTCACCTTAAATATGGTATGCACTGAAGTCAACTACTGAATATTATCAACTGGGTCTGGTTCGAGCTCTGAATGCTGATTTGCTGACAGCCGCGGTATATTTTATTTTTTATTTAACCTTCATTTAACTAGCCAAGTCAGTTAAGAACAACTTCTTATATTCAATGACGGCCTACCAAAAGGCAAAAGGCCTCCTGTGAGGACAGTGGACTGGGATTAAAAATAAAACAAATATAGGACAAAACACGCATCACGACAAGAGAGACAACACTACATAAAGAGAGACCTAAGACAACAACAGCTTGGCAGCAATACATGACACCACACCATGGAAGCAACACAACATGACAACAACATGGTACTGTAGCAGCACAAAACATGGTACAAACATTATTGGGCACAAACAACAGCAAAGGGCAAGAAAGGTAGAGACAACAGTACATCACGTGAAGCAGCCGCAACTGTCAGTTAGAGTGTCCATGATTGAGTCTTTAAATTAAGCGATGGAGATAAAACTGTCCAGTTTGAGTGTTTGTTGCAGCTCGTTCCAGTCGCTAGCTGCAGGAAGAGTAGCAACCCAGGGATGTGTGTGCTTTGGGGACCTTTCACAGAATGTGACTGGCAGAACGAGTGTTGTACATGGAGGGTGAGGACTGTAGTAGATATCTCAGATAGTGGGGAGTCAGGCCTAAGAGGGTTTTATAAATAACCATCAACCAGTGGGTCTTGCGACGGGTATACATAGATGACCAGTTCACATAGGAGTATAGAGTGCAGTGATGTGTCCTATAGGAAACATTGGTGGAAAATCTGATGGCCGGATGGCAAAGAACATCTAGCTGCTCGAGAGCACCCTTACCTGCTGATCTATAAATTACGTCTCCGTAATCTAGCATGGGTAGGATGGTCATCTTAATCAGGGTTAGTTTGGCAGCTGGGGTGAATCAAATCAAATAAAAAAAGAGGAGCAATTACGATAGAGAAAACCAAGTCTAGATTTAACCTTACACGGAACCCAAACTGGATGCGCGTATGCGGCATCATGCATAAATATATTTTGTCCCCCCACACCGAATGCGATCACGACACGCAGCAAAAAAAATATCAAAACAAACTCTGAACCAATTACATTAATTTGGGGACAGGTCGAAAAGCATTAAACATTCATGGCAATTTAGCTAGCTCGCTTGCACTTGCTAGCTAATTTGTCCTATTTAGCTAGCTTGCTGTTGCTAGCTAATTTGTTCTGGGATATAAACATTGAGTTGTTATTTTACCTGAAATGCACAAGGTCCTCTACTCCGACAATTAATCCACACATAAAACGGTGAACTGAATCGTTTCTAGTCATCTCTCCTAGGCTTTTTCTTCTCTTGACTTTATATTTTTTATTTGGCAACTTTCATAAATTAGGTGCATTACCGCCACTGACCTCGTTCGTCTTTCAGTCACTCACGTGGGTATAACCAATCAGGTGATGGCACGTGGGTACCTGCTTCTATAAACCAATGAGGAGATGGGAGAGGCAGGACTTGCCGATCTGCGTCACAAATAGAACGGACTTCTATTTTAGCCCTTGGCAACGCAGAAGCTCGTTGGCACGCGCGAGCAATGTGGGTGCAATAATTGAATGATATAGATTTCTAAATTTATTTTGCAATGCGAGCTGTGTAGTCATCCTGTTAGCCTGCAGCTTTGATATGTGCTGATATATGATATATATCAGACAGTATACCACAGGTATGACCAAACATTCATTTTTACTGCTCTAATTATGTTGGTAACCAGTTTATAATAGCAATAAGGCACCTCGGGGGTTTGTGGTTTATGGCCAATATACCAAGGCTAAGGGCTATGTCCAGGCACTCCGCGATGCGTCGTGCATAAGAACAGCCCATAGCTGTGGTTTATTGGCCATATACCACACTCCCTCGTGCCTTATAGCTTACTGATCTATTTATTTTTTGTAACACTGCATCTGTTAACACAGTTTACCACTCATTTTGTATATTTCCTATCTTCCTATGTATAATCCAGAGTGACGAATGTGGACTGTCAAATGTAGAAGGATGATATCCACGTTTATCCTTGGTCTGAAAGCATAATGTATGTGTTTTGTGTGGAGAGAATTAGTCACTTAAATTAATTAAATTCACCAGTGCTGGTTGTTCTGAGATGACTGCCCTTACAAAAAAACATGGTTTTCGGGCACGTGTGAACAAATCATGGGAAAATGTTCACGTGATGAAAAAATATATATTTTTATCTTCTCATGAGTCAGACAAATGTTTTTTTTTGAGTTCACATGTTATTTTTCGTCACTCCCAGCTACATCTGGTTTACCATCCAGGGACCAACCACGACCAACCCTGCTTAGCCTCAGTGGCAAACCATCAGGGGATACAGGGTGCTATGTTGCTGGAATGAATGTGCCAAAACCTACAATTGGAAAAAAGGCAGGAAAGGCATAGGCCAGGGTAACATCCGAAGATAGAGAAAATTGCAGGAAAGATGGATGTGTTTATTTTAAAATCGTGTTACCATAAAAACAATGACTGGAAAATATATTTTTTCATCCATTTAAAATGCATTTCTTCTCGCATTTCAAAATTATTTCCTTGCAATGATTTCATAAGTTTGGCTTGATATTAACAGCACAAAAGTAACTCAGTCACTAGAGGATTGCACCATATAACACTATTACTCTATTAAATGTGTTTA
This sequence comes from Oncorhynchus keta, assembly GCF_023373465.1. Taxonomy (NCBI): domain Eukaryota; kingdom Metazoa; phylum Chordata; class Actinopteri; order Salmoniformes; family Salmonidae; genus Oncorhynchus; species Oncorhynchus keta. Next base: position 20,248,053 of record NC_068456.1, read on the forward strand.
AAGCAGCAATCCTTAATTGAAACATTAACAAAGTTGACTCCCTGCCACAGTTGTGGTAAAAAGCCGAGGGCAGGGCTGGAGAAATGCAACCCCTCTGAAATCTATAGACTACACTATGGATTACATTTAACATTTTAGTTATTTAGCAGGTGCTCTTATCCAGAGAAATTTACAGTTAGTGCAGTCATCTTAAGACAGCTAGGTGGGACAAACACATATCAACGTCATAGTAAGTACACTTTTCCTCAATAAAGTAGCAAAGTCTGGTTGAGATGAGAAGGGGTATTATTTATGACACTCTTTGAAGAGGTAGGGTTTCAGATGATTTCGGAAGAGGGATAGGGACAGCTGTCCTGAATAAGTTGCAGGGGTTTGATGGCACAAGCTGACTGTCCATGATATCAAAACTCATTTTAACCATGTTTTGAGGCTATGCAGTAGTTGTTAACAAACATTGCAGGAAAACAAAGTTATATTTTGGGTTCTGATGGGTAACAACAGCTGAACTAAACTCATATGTTATATTCTTTAAGAATCAATGGGTATATATAATTTATTTATATGTCCAAAAATGGATGTAGCAACTAAAGATTGACCCTTTAACAGGCAGATACCGTCATACAGTAGAACTATGTCGCCATTTGAACGTGATCCATTAACCTGCCCCCCAAAAACTGTTCTGCGAATGTCCCGCAAAATCGTTCACTTGTTCTGCATTTGGGCATTTTAGATGTGATCACCCTAATTCCACCCTGTGGAACATTGATAGTGCAACATGTTAACACTATCGTTTCTCATGCGAGGAGAATATAACGTTACTTAAACTCCGGCAAATTCGATTTTCCCTTTCACATGTGGAATTGCAAGTTCACGGGAAAAACAATCACATGTTTAAAAAATATATATATGTGAAAAACGTTAATGTGAAAATCTCACTTTCACCAATGGAATTGTAAGTTCACATGTGAAAAACAATCACGTGAATGTTTTTCACATGTGAAAGTGAATATACGATTTTCACATGAAACCACAAATTTGATACTGCAATTCACATGTGAGGTGACAACATGTTAGCCGCCTTACATGTGAAAAGGTGGTGTTAACATGTGAACTCTAAATGAAATACATGTGAAAATATAGTTTCACGTGTAAAATGTAAAACAGCTATTTCACACATAAAACTGCAAATTTACATGTAATAAATGTCACATTAATTCAAGTGCATTAACTGTACATCAGAAGTTTTGCTTTCATTCATATTTTATAAGCATTTTGGATTCTACTACTTGAGTATTACCAAGAAGAAGTAGCAAACAAAAGTTGTGTGAATATAAGGAGCATGTCAAATCTTCAGTCAGTCTCCAATCTGTCCATTCAGAGCCATGTCTCTCTGGTATGCCTCTCTTACACAGAGATAAACACTTTAGCTCTCACATCTGTTCCTCTCACCCTTCTATTATCAGGCTGACTCTCCAGTCTGAACAACGTTCGGAGCGGTGCAGGGCCAAACCCTCACCATGACTGTGAAATGAATCGCCCATGCTTAACAGCATGATGGACCACTGCTTCAGAGGGCCCTAGCGAGTTCTTAGAGGCTCTAAGCGCAACAAAGTGATTACAGGACCGCGGCGAGGACAGTTAACCATTAAATGCTGTGTGTAGGAGATTGGCAGCAGTGAGACGGGGCCCTGCGTGCCAACTGCATATATCGTCCTCATTATGCTGAGGTCAAGGAGGAAGCAGGGTATTACTGTGGCCATGTTTTGATTTGTCTCATAAGACCTAGCAGGGAATTAGTGTTGCTTTGTTTTACTCCAGTTGATTGAACAAAGACAGGTTGAATACGTTCCCTGTTCATCATTGTGATCTCAATGAACTCGTTCAAGGGTCTTTTCATAAAATCATATATGGGCCTGGACTATGTTCATTGTAACAACAACAATAAAAACTCCATTGCTGGGTCCTTTCCACATAACGTGGCAATTGTTCCATTGGAAATGTGCTACTTGGGGAAAATGAATGTCTCTAACATATTGAACATAAAGGAGGCCACCCAGATTTACCTACAGTAAAACAGACTATCCCAGGGCATGGATGGTTGAGATTATCTATGGTTGTCACATCCTTCCTCGTCTAGAGCAAGGACATGAAACCCCTCTCATCGAAACCCTCTCCCCTTTGGAAAGGAATCCCATTCCAATGTGAATGAAGAACAGATGCCCAACTTGCCTTGTGGTTCCCTCGACGAACAGAAGCTACCTGTTGAACCAGCTGAGCAGCATTCTAAACGATTGTTACAGGAACACAGTGTGCTGAACCTTAGACACTCGTCCTTAAACCAACCCAAATAAAACATGTTTTGTTTAGTGGCTACCGGCCACCGAGCCTTGATCAAAGGCACCCAGGACAAGATGGATGATAGCAAAGCAGACAGCAATGCTATTTCCACGTAGCAGAGCAGACGGCGCCGTTTCCCAACGTCCTTAAACAGTAGTTGAGTCACGTTGAAGACAGCTGGTCCTGGCTCTGCAGTCTGCAACACGTCTGCCTGGCTGCTGCGGTAGAGTATGGACTAGAGGGCCACATGTGATCAGCCTCATTACTGGGGCTAATGGAGAAGTGTGGACAGCAGCATAGCCCGGGCTGTCTGATAGCAACGCCGACCACAGTTCAGTTAGTAGAGAGCTGCAGCTATCTGTAGCAGCTGCCGACTACACAAGAGTGGCTTATGTACAGACATACTGTATATATTGTATTAGGCAGGCACATTATACCCCATACAAAGAAGAACACACATGCAAATACTGGAGCATAGAAATAGTTTGCATAAGGTCTCATATCTCCTGGGTGAAATCCCCACTGGGTTTTCTGTCAATGACATAAACCAATAATATAGAATATAGGGTGGCAGGTAGCCTAGCGGTTAAATGTCGCTGGTTTGAATCCCTGAGCCGACTAAGTGAGAGGTGCTTAAGCCTAATTCTTCCTTTAAGTTGCTTTGGATAATAAACCTGAAAGCACGAAACGCCACATTTAACCATAGTAAGGTTACTGGGAATATACAAACAGTGTAGTTATTCCCTCCGTTAGGCAATCAAATAGGCAAATGTCAGTACAGAGACAAAGTGGAGTCGCAATTCAACGGCTCAGACACAAGACGTATGTGGCAGGGACTACAGACAAACACAGATTACAAAGGGAAAGGCACCCATGTTGTCTTCTTCCCGGACCATCTAAACACCTTCTTCGCCCGCTTTGAGGATAATACAGTGCCACCGACGGCGGGCCCGCTCCCAAGGACTGGGGTCTCCTGTTCTCAGTGGCAGACGTAAGACATTTAAGCGTGTTAACCCTCGCAAGGCTGCCGGCCCAGACGGCATCCCTAGCCGCATCCTCAGAGCATGCGCAGACCAGTTGGTTGGAGTGTTTATAGTCATATTCAATCTCTCCCTATCCCAGTCTGCTATTCCCACTTGCTTCAATATGTCCACCATTGTTCCTGTACCCAAGAAAGCAAAGGTAACTGAACTAAATGACTATCGCCCCCCGTAGCACTCACTTCTGTCATCATGAAGTTCTTTGAGACGCTAGTTAAGGATCATATCACCTCTACCTTACCTTACCTGACACCCTAGACCCACTTCAATTTGCATACCGCCCCAATAGATAAACAAACGATGCAATCGCACTGCACACTACTCTATCCCATCTGGACAAGATGAATACCTATGTAAGAATGCTGTTCATTGACTAAACAGTAGCTCAGCCTTCAACACTATAGTACCCTCCAAGCTCATCATAAAGCTTGGGGCCCTGGGTATGAACCCCACTCTGTGCAACTGGGTCCTGGATCCTGACAGGCCATCCCCAGGTGGTGAAGGTGGGAAACAAAATCTCCACTTCGCTGATCCTCAGCACAGGGACCCCACAAGGGTGTTTGCTCAGCGCCGTCCTGTACTCCCTGTTGGCCCATGACTGCGTGACCAGATGGCACAACAGTTGTAGGCCTGATTACCAACAATGACTAGACAGCCTACAGGGAGGAGGTGAGGGCCATGGTGGAGTGGTGCCAGGAAAATAACCTAACGTCAACAAAACTAAGGAGCTGATCGTGGACTTCAGGAAACAGCAGAGGGAGCACGCCCCTATCCACATCTACGGGACCACAGTGGAGAAGATGAAAAGCTTCAAGTTCCTCTGCGTACACATCACTGACAATCTGAAATGGTCCACCCACACAGACAGTGTGGTGAAGAAGGTGCAACAGTGGCTCTTCAACCTCAGGATGCTGAAGAAATGTGGCTTGGCCTCTAAGATCCTAACAAACTTTTACATATGCTATCCCCACTTGCTTCAAGATGTCCACCATTGTTCCTGTACCCAAGAAAGCAAAGGTAACTGAACTAAGTGACTATCGCCCCCCGTAGCACTCACTTCTGTCATCATGAAGTGCGTTGAGACGCTAGTTAAGGATCATATCACCTCTTCCTTACCTTACCTGACACCCTAGACCCACTTCAATTTGCATACCGCCCCAATAGATAAACAAACGATGCAATCGCAACTGCACACTACTCTATCCCATCTGGACAAGATGAATACCTATGTAAGAATGCTGTTCATTGACTAAACAGTAGCTGAGAGCATCCTGTCAGGCTGTATCACCACCTGGTACGGCAACTGCACCGCCCGCAACCGCAAGGCTCTCCAGAGGGTGGTGCGGTCTGCCCAACGCATCACCGGGGGCACAGTGCCTGCCCTCCATGACACCTACAGCACCCAATGTCACAGGAAGGCCAAAAATTAATCAAGGACATCAACCACGTGAGCCACGGCCTGTTCACCCCGCTACAATCCAGAAGGCGAAATCAGTACAGGTGCATCAAAGCTGGGACTGAGAGACTGAAAAACAGCTTCTATCTCAAGGCCATCAGACTGTTAAATAGCCATCACTAGATGGCTACCACCAGGTTACTCAAATGCGCACCTTAGAGGCTGCTGCCCCATATACATAGACATGGACCTGTCACTTTAATAACGTTTACATACTGCTTTACTCATTACATATGTATATACTGTATTATATTCTCCTGTATTTTAGTCAATGCCACGCCGACATTGCTCGTCCTAATATTTACATATTCTTAATTCTATTCTTTTACTTTTAGATTTGTGTGTATTGTTGTGAATTGTTACGTACTGCACTGTTGGAGCTAGAAACACAAGCATTTCGCTACACCCGCAATAACATCTGCTAAATATGTGTTTGTGACCAATACAATTTGATTTGATAAGTGTCTGCTAAATGATTCAACTTTAAAAATGTTAAAAATGTGACAAAGGAAATTGTAATTATTAGAACCAGTTGTCAGGCTTCAATGTGATTTCAATGTGAATGGATCCATCAACTCTGCCCAAAGGTCCAAATTATACAAAAGCATTCAGATAATGTGTGTGTGGCTGGGAGTCAGGAATATGATTTTCTTTTAAAAAGTAATGAACAGAACATCTGTCTATGCATCAAGGCAAGGTAGATACTGTTGGATCACTCAAGAAATCATCCTAATACTTCCTTCTTCAGAAACATCAGAAACACCAGCAGAATATATGAAAATATAATACCGGCCATAAATCAATAAAAGATGACAAAAGGAAAGAAATGGGTGTAAACAGCTCTGTGAGTTTGCTCATAACTCAGAGGCTACCATAGCCATTCTAAGGCAGTTCAGTTGACTAATTGGGTCAGATTATTTACCATTGCTTATGTCTGTCTTTCCAGATTTATGACTCAACAAAAATATATGAAAAACTCCTATCCCTTCAGACTAACTTGGTCTCAAATACCATGTATCTAACTTGAGTTGCCTACATGTTTATTTTTGCTACTCAACATCATACTTTTAACCCATTTAACATAGAGGTCTATGGTGACCAAAATAGGACATTCTTGGAACACTACTGTTCATACACCTTTTAAGATGCACACTCCAAACCTCATAAAAATACATCTAAACTATTATACCTATTATACAATATTAAACTTTTTGTAACTCCAAAAACTATTAGTTAACATGGTGTTTCAAAACAAAACTGAATTGCCTAGCAACCCAGCAACCAGTTTTATATGAACAGGTAACTCATGTTATCAGAATCTTTCACCAAGTACATTTACACATACTCAGAATTGTACTTGGTGATATGGTGCTGCTAGTGATAGACAACATTTAGAGACAGAATACAGGCAACGGAGTTTAAACAAAGTTGATATACATTATATACAACTAGGCAGAGTGAGCATAGAGCTATAAGAGAATGAGCAGATGTACAGTCTGTGTATGTTTGATATACAGTGGATGTACAAATTTACAGTATCAGTATGAGTATATCTAAATGCAGAGAGATGGACAGAGTTCAATGCAGTTTAGTGCAGTTATTTAGTGTACAGTGAAGAGATGCCTTGATGCGGTGTGCAGGATAGAGTGCATAGTCCTTTAGGCTCTATGGGCCTGATGGCCAGTGGGTGAGGCCCACAGCATAGTCCTTTAGGCTCTATGGGCCAGATGGCCAGTGGGTGAGGCCCACAGCATAGTCCTTTAGTCTCTATGGGCCAGATGGCCAGTTGGTGAGGCCCACAGCATAGTCCTTTAGTCTCTATGGGCCAGATGGTGAGGCCCACAGCATAGTCCTTTAGTCTCTATGGGCCAGATGGTGAGGCCCACAGCCCGGGGGAAGAAACTGTTCAGGTGGTGGGTGGGTGGTTCTGGTCATGGGTGACATGAACCGTCTGCCAGAGTGACCGAGGTGGGTGGCAATGATCTTTCCTGCACAGCCCTGCAGTTGTGCAGGACCCCCCTCATAGAAAACAAACCGTTTTAAAGCTAATTTCCTGCAATTCTACATATTATCACATAGCTTAGACCAGGGATATCATCAACTAGATTCAGCCGGGGTCCGTTTTCTTCTTGAGCGCTTGGTCAGGGGGCCAGAACAAATCATTTGTAGACTGCATATTGACCGCAAGAAGCCCAAAGAGATATAATGTTTGCTAACTGGGGGATATTGTATGGCATTGTTTTTTGGTTAGAAAATGCCCATGTTAATGGTTGGTGGCAGTGACTAACCATATGATGGATTGCAGTCTCTCCTTGTCCATAAGAAACCAACATGTAAATATGTCATTAATTTGGGTGCCCTATCCCTCTAAAATAGAACTGTAGAAAATCCTGCCTAGAAGTAGCTCTCCAAGAGGGTTGGCTGCCAAGCCCTGATCTACAGTACCTGTCAAAATTTGGACACACCTACTCATTCCAGGGTTTTTCTTTATTTGTACTATTTTCTACATTGTATAATAATAGTGAAGACATCAAAACTATGTAATAACACATTTGGAATGATGTAGTAACTAAACAAATCAAAATATATTTTATATTTGAGATTCTTCAAAGTAGCCACCCTTCGCCTTGATGACAGCTTTGCACACTCTTGGCAGAACAAGAGCACCTCCTCCCAGCTGCCCACTGCACTGAGGCTAGGTAACACGGTCACCACTGATAAATCCGTGATAATCGAAAACTTCAACAAGCATTTCTCAACGGCTGGCCATGCCTTCCTCCTGGCTACTCCAACCTCCCCCCGCAGCTACTCGCCCAAGCCTCCCCAGCTTCTCCTTTACCCAAATTCAGATTGCAGATGTTCTGAAAGAGCTGCAAAACCTGGACCCATACAAATCAGCTGGGCTTGACAATCTGGACCCTCTATTTCTGAAACTGTCCGCCGCCATTGTCGCAACCCCTATTACCAGCCTGTTCAACCTCTACTTCGTATCATCTGAGATCCCCAACGATTGGAAAGCTGCCGCGGTCATCCCCCTCTTCAAAGGGGGAGACACCCTGGACCCAAACTGTTACAGACCTATATCCATCCTGCCCTGCCTATCTAAGGTCTTCGAAAGCCAAGTCAGCAAACAGATCACTGACCATCTCGAATCCCACCGTACCTTCTCCGCTGTGCAATCCGGTTTCCGAGCCAGTCACGGGTGCACCTCAGCCACGCTCAAGGTACTAAACGATATCATAACCGCCATCGATAAAAGACAGTACTGTGCAGCCGTCTTCATCGACCTGGCCAAGACTTTCGACTCTGTCAATCACCACATTCTTATCGGCAGACTCAGGAGCCTCGGTTTTTCTAATGACTGCCTTGCATGGTTCACCAACTACTTTGCAGACAGAGTTCAGTGCGTCAAATCGGAGGGCATGTTGTCCGGTCCTCTGGCAGTCTCTATGGGGGTACCACAGGGTAAAATTCTCAGGCCGACTCTTTTCTCTGTATCTATCAATGATGTTGCTCTTGCTGCGGGCGATTCCCTGATCCACCTCTACGCAGACGACACCATTCTGTATACTTCTGGCCCTTCCTTGGACACTGTGCTATCTAACCTCCAAACGAGCTTCAATGCCATACAACACTCCTTCTGTGGCCTCCAACTGCTCTTAAACCAAATGCATGCTTTTCAACCGTTCGCTGCCTGCACCCGCACACCCGACTAGCATCACCACCCTAGATGGTTCCAACCTAGAATATGTGGACATCTATAAGTACCTACGTAGGTGTCTGGCTAGACTGCAAACTCTCCTTCCAGACTCATATCAAACATCTCCAATCCAAAATCAAATCTAGAGTCAGCTTTCTATTTCGCAACAAAGCCTCCTTCACTCACGCCGCCAAACTTACCCTAGTAAAACTGACTGTCCTACCCTACCAATCCTCGACTTCGGCGATGTCATCTTCAAAATAGCTTCCAATACTCTACTCAGCAAGCTGGATGCAGTTTATCACAGTGCCATCCGTTTTGTTACTAAAGCACCTTATACCACCCACCACTGCGACCTGTATGCTCTAGTCGGCTGGCCCTCGCTACATGTTCGTCGCCAGACCCACTGGCTCCAGGTCATCTACAAGTCTATGCTAGGTAAAGCTCTGCCTTATCTCAGTTCACTGGTCACGATGGCAACACCCACCCGTAGCACGCGCTCCAGCAGGTGTATCGCACTAATCATCCCTAAAGCCAAAACCTCATTTGACCGCCTTTCCTTCCAGTTCTCTGCTGCCTGCGACTGGAATGAATTGCAAAAATCTCTGAAGTTGGAGACTTTTATCTCCCTCAACAACTTTAAACATCTGCTATCTGAACAGCTAACCGATCGCTGCATCTGTACATAGTCCATCGGTATATAGCCCACCCAATTTACCTACCTCATCCCCATACTGTTTTTATTTTATTTACTTTTCTGCTCTTTTGCACACCAGTATCTCTACCTGCACATATTCATCTGATCAGTTATCACTCCAGTGTTAATCTACTAAATTGTAATTATTCACTCCTATGGCCTATGTATTGCCTACCTCCTCATGCCTTTTGCACACAATGTATATAGATTCTTATTGTTCTACTATGTTATTGACTTGTTTATTGTTTACTCCATGTGTAACTCTGTGTTGTTGTCTGTTCACACTGCTATGCTTTATCTTGGCCAGGTCGCAGTTGCAAATGAGAACTTGTTCTCAACTTGCCTACCTGGTTAAATAAAGGTGAAATAAAATAAATTAAAATTAAGCTAGTTAGCTTGCACTTGCTAGCTAATTTGTCCTATTTAGCTAGCTTGCTTTTGCTAGCTAATTTGTCCTGGGATATAAACATTGAGTTGTTATTTTACCTTAAATGCACAAGGTCCTCTACTCCGACAATTAATCCACACATAAAACAGCTAACCGAATCGTTTCTAGTCATCTCTCCTCCTTCCAGGCTTTTTCATCTTTGAACTTATATGGTGATCCATTTAAACTTTCATAGTATTACCATGACAACCGGCAAAACAGTTTGTCTATCAATCATCCACGTGGGTATAACCAATGAGGAGATGGCACATAGGTACCTGCTTCTATAAACCAATGCGTCAGAAATAGAAAGGAGTTCTATTTTATCCCTTGGCATTGCAGACGCTCCGGTCTGGTCAGCATGTTAGGGTCGCTGATATCGCGGATCTTACAAAGTATGGGAATATGTTCACTGTGTGCATAATCATCTTATAAAGCCAATGGTGAAAACCGTATTCCATCAAAAGTTAAAGTTAAAGTTGTTTCTCCCTGTAGAATTGCCAAAATTATGGAACAAAAAAACGGAGGCCCAAGATTTAAAAAAATATATATATATATAAAAAAGTGGTAGCTAACTGAGAAAAATGCTTCTCAGAAACAACACAATTTGTAGCAAAAGCTTCGTGACAAACATGGGATTCGTTGTAAGTAATCAAACTATAGCCTATATATGTAGGCTTTTTGTTGTTAAATTGTGTGTAAATACAATAATTGGAAAGCAATCGGAAAGCAATATTTATAATCAATTAGAACGAATAGGCCTATAACAAGCAGCTGTAATTCACCTCAAGTATTTTCCTCATTTTAATTGTAGCCTACCTGAAACGCTGATATTCGGTTGTAACCTACTATTCACCTCTACCCAAATGCGCAGGACATATAGGCTAACAACATTGACGTAAAATAGCTATCCATTTTGATACGTGACATAAGCCTATAGTATTTTCATATTTTGATGTACGCTTTCATATTCAATGTTAAATACCTGTCCCTTTTCGATGATTTCCCACAAAAAAAACAGACGAAAATCTCAACGGAGCTTCAAGCATAGCCTACACGAGACTTTACAATTCAAAGCTCTTGTCATCCTAATTGTACTTTTTGCGACCCGCAGAACGACAACATCAAATCTCCAATAGTTGATGCGAGGAGGCGGCACTGCTGTCAATAACGAACAGTGATTTGTTGTAGGATGTATTAGGTTACAAAATCCGATTTGGGATATAAGCCTAATGTTAATGATTTGTTCAAGAAATACCGCACTGGACGACTCAGAAACGAAAAAGTCGTATTTTGCCGGGGAAATGTGTTTTTATACTAGAAGGAAGTGAACTTTCCTTACTGAATTGGCGTTTCCCTCACTATGAACCTGTGCCTAGGTGTACACCCAATACACATAAATACATTGTGGAACGGATACGCAAACATGGTTGTTTGAACCAGTTAAGACAACGATGTGCACATTCCAATGCGACAGTCTGTACGCAATGAATGGGACAGTAGGAAACCGTATTTCTGTAGGCTATTAGAATGACATTTGGAGCATTGTTCATTACACCTGCCACTGTCGTGTCTTCCCACGTTGTGACAATACCATTGTAAAAATAGCTCTACTGTATAAAATATATGGTAGGCTGACAACATTAAGTTAAAGCAATCATAACCAATAATTGTTGGATGAGCTGCCGCTAGTTTATAGGCTAATCTACAGTATAGCCTACAATGTGTAATATATTCTCCCATTTAAATGTATACCCTATTAAAGACATGAACGGCTGCATGATTTCAATAGTAACAGTAATTGGCACCGAGAGTGGAGGCTATCGATGTATGCTACATTGCTAATTCAATGTTTTGGGGAATATCTTACTGTTTACATAATTTAGTAATTTAATGAAAGAATACACTAGGTCTGCTTCCACAAATTGTTTTTAAAGTATAACTTTTGAATGTATATAAATGTAACCGATGTGAAATGGCTAGCTAGTTAGCGGGGTGCTCGCTAATAGCGTTTAAATTGGTGACATCACTCGCTCTAAGACCTTGAAGTAGTTGTTCCCCTTGCTCTGCAAGGGCCGTGGCTTTTGTGGAATGATGCTTCATGGGTGTCAGGTGTAGATGTGTGCGGAGGGTGCCTGGGTCGAGGAGAGGGACGGGATCTATACTGTTACGTAAACAACGTAAACAATTGCTCTGGCATCACTGAAGGCTAACTTCTTAAACCTGGGGTCAAGTGCAGGGGCTTCTGATAGCACGTGATTATATTTCATTCTGTGGAACTTTCTGTCCATTGATGAACATAGGGTGTCCATCAACTCTGTCACATGTCCTGTGGTTAAATTTGCTTCTCTCTGGTGGCTGGCTGTGATTCACTGCAGACCCTTACACAGAGTATCATTTTTGAGGCTGTCACATTGAATTCCACCTGGTAGTGCAGTCTTGTTTAGGCCTCAGATCAGGCATCTCCACCTGGCGTTGTGTAGACTTTAGGTTTTCAGCACCTACTGTGCTCCTGTGGATGTATTCCAACGCTGCTTTCACTTTGTCCACAGTGGGCTTCATCACCTTCAGAGCATCTCTTACAATCAGGTTCATTGTGTGGGCAAGACATGGATGATGGGTCCATTGTAACATTTTTATGGCTTTGGTTATGTTAGCTGCATTGTCGCTTTTCCATCTACTTGCCATTCTCTGGCCACTCTCAACAGTTCCTCTGCCAAGTTCTCTGAGGTATGTCTGTCGCTGAACTCTAAGCAGTCCAGAAGACAGCTAGACATCAAAAAATCTTCAATGAAGTGACATGTAACCGACATGTAAGAAGTGAGGCAAACTGCAGTAGCTTTTTGGACTCTTTCCCACACTGAAGCCTGTATGCTCTCGTACAGTTGTAGAATAAGTGATTTTGAAAGGGTTTTCCTGCTTGGAATTGTGTACATTGGATTTAGACCAATAATTCCTAAAAACCTCAGTGGTAATAATTTTAGCCAATGCAATATCATTTTGGCCTTGTTTTGCTCCAGACATAGACTTTGGCATAAACTGGTCCATAGAAGACTACATTGATGTGGGTCGCAGAGTAGGCCTACTTGACTGAGTGGATACATCTCCACGTGTGGAGGTGCTGGTTCCACCACTATCACTAGCAGGCCCAGCTAGCTTCACATTTGGGTGCACAGTTCGCATGTGCTGGTGTAGGTTGTGCGTAGAACCGGCTTTATATGAGATTTTGTTTTGGCAAATTCTACACTGTGCTCTAACATTGTCTGCATTACTAAAATGCATCCAAATGCTACTGTGCTTCTGACTCATTTTCCAGCTGTTGTCCTCGCTCTCCTCGGCTGCTAAGTGTGTGACTGTAAGTGAGTTGGCTCGGCCCTCCCTCACGCATCTTTGGTTCATTGGTTGACACCGCGTGTCTTATTGACAGGAACAACAGTTGAGGCTGTTAGTCTGAGCAGACAGTCAGAACGAATGAGCTTGAGCATTTAGGCCTATATTATTTTATTTATTTTTTCGTTCTTTGAATTAGTTATATCTATTCATTTAAATCTTTTGATTATTTATATCTACATTTTTTATATTTTTATAAATAGCTGGCTCCCAACGTTCACCTACAAGAGCCGGCTCTAAGAGCCGACACGTTCGCGAACGACCCATCACTACCTTGGAATTACCTTGATTTCAGCATAAATTGGTCATAAAATTTGATCTGATCTTCATCTAAGTCACAACAATAGACAAACATAGTGTGCTTTAACTAATAACACAGACATTATTGTATTTTTCTTGTCTATATTGAATACATCATGTAAACATTCACAGTGTAGGTTGTAAAAAGTATGTGAACCCCTAGGCTAACTTGGAGTCCAATCAATGAGAGACGATTGGAGATGTTGGTTAGAGTTGCCCTGCGCTATAAAAAAACACTCAAAATGCTATTCACAAGCAACATTGCCTGATGTGAACCATGCCTCAAACAAAAGAGATCTCAGAACACCTAACAATTCTTTACAGGATGGCCACTCCTAGGGAGTGTAGCAACAGTGCTGAACTTTCTCCATTTATAGACAATTTGTCTTACTGTGGACTGATGAACATCAAGCTTTTAGAGTTACTTTTGTAACCCTTTCCAGCATTATGCAAGTCAACAATTCTTATTAGAATGCTCAATGAGGTTGAGAAGAATCCTAGAGTGTCAGCTAAAGACTTACAGAAATCTCTGGGACATGCTAACATGTCTGTTGACAAGTCTATGATACGTAAAACACTGGTGTTGGTGTTTATGGGAGGACACCACGGAAGAAGCCACTGCTGTCTAGAAAAAACATTGCTGCACATCTGAAGTTCGCAAAAGAGCACCTGGATGTTCCACAGCGCTACTGGCAAAATATTCTGTGGACAGACGAAACTGCAGTTGAGTTGGTTGGAAGGAACACACAACACTGTGGAGAAAAAAAGGCACAGCACACCAACATCAAAACCACATCCCCACTGTAAAGGATGGTGGAGGGAGTATCATGGTTTGGGGCTGCTTAGGGCCTTGACAGCTTGCTATCATCAATGGAAAAATAAATTCCCAAGTTTATCAAGACATTTTGCAGGTGAATGTAAGGCTATCTGTCTTCAAATTGAAGCTCAACAGAATTTTGGTGATGTGGGCCTCCCAAGTGGCGCAGTTGTCTAAGTGTAGCAGTATAATTTTAAACCGTCCCCTCGCCCATACCCGGGCGCGAACCAGGGACCTTCTGCACACATCAACAACAGTCACCCTCGAAGCATCGTTACCCATCGCTCCATAAAAGCCGCGGCCCTTGCAGAGCAAGGTCTCAGAGCAAGTGACGTAACCGATTGAAACGCTATTTAGCGCGCACCGCTAACTAAGCTAGCCGTTTCACATCCGTTACACTCACCCCCCTTTTGACCTTCCTCCTTTTTCCGCAGCAACCAGTAATCCGGGTCAACAGCATCAATGTAACAGAATAACTTTACGTCCGTCCCCTCGCCCATACCCGGGCGCGAACCAGGGACCCTCTGCACACATCGACAACAGTCACCCTCGAAGCATCGTTACCCATCGCTCCACAAAAGCCACGGCCCTTGCAGAGCAAGGGGAACTACTACTTCAAGGTCTCAGAGCAAGTGACGTAACCGATTGAAACGCTATTTAGCGCGCACCGCTAACTAAGCTAGCCGTTTCACATCCGTTACATAAGGCACTGCATCACAGTGCGAGCTGTGCCACTAGAGATTCTGGGTTCGAGCCCAGGCTCTGTCGCAGCCGGCCACGACCGGGAGGCTCATGGGGCGGTGCACAATTGGCCCAGCGTTGTCCGGGTTTGGCCGGTAGGGATATCATTGTCTCATTGCACACTAGCAACTCCTGTGGCAGGCCAGGCGCAGTGCACGCTGACACGGTCGCCAGGTGTACAGTGGTTCCTCCGACACATTGGTGCGGCTGGCTTCCGGGTTGCATGGGCATTGTGTCAAGAAGCAGTGTGGCTTGGTTGGGTTGAGGACGCATGGCTCTCGACCTTTGCCTCTCCCATACAGAGGCAAAGGTGCAGAGATGAGAAAAGACTAACTACTACCAATTGGATACCACGAAATTGGTGAGAAAAAGGGGGTGAAAAAATTAAATACATTTTTTTTTTAAAGAAGAAGTTGGGTGATGCAGCAGGACAACGACCCAAAAACACAGAAGTAAATCAACAAAAAATGGATTCAACAGAAGAAAATACGCCTTCTGGAGTAGCCCAGTCAGTCCTGACCTCAACCCAATAGAGATGCTGTGGCATGACCTCAAGAGAGTGGTTCACACCAGACATCTCAATAATATTGCTGAACTGAAACAGTTTTGTAAAAAGGAATAGTCCAAAATTCCTCCTGACCGTTGTGCAGGTCTGATCCGCAACTACAGAAAACGTTGAGGTTATTGCTGCCAAAGGATGGTCAACAAAGTTAGTAAATCCAAGGGCTCACATACTTTTTGCACCCTGCACTGTGAATGTTTACACTGTGTGCCCAATACAGTGGAGCGGCATGTAGCCTAGTGGTTAGAGTGTTGGACTAGTAACCAGAAGGTTTGCCACATTGAATCCCAGAGCTGACAAGGTCAAAATCTGTTGCTCTGCCACTGACCAAAGGCAGTTAACCCACTGTTCCTAGGCCGTCATTGAAAATAAGAATTTGTTCTTAACTGACTTGCCTAGTTAAATAAAGGTCAAATAAAAAATAAAGACATGAAAACATATAATTGGTTGTGTGTTATTAGTTTAAGAAGACTGTGTTTGTCTATTGTTGTGACTGAGATGAAGATAAGATCACATTTTATGACCAATTTATGCAGAAATCCAGGTTATTCCAAAGGGTTCACATACTTTTCTTGCCATTGTAGGTGCAAAGTTTGTGTTGGTCAGAGAAGATGCACCTTGGGGTGACACCAAATTACCAAAACCTTCTTTGTACATATTTTTTTTGCTGCGCGCCACTATTTAGCGGAAGAAAATTGGAGCAAAATGTCATCTAGCTTCATCATTTTCTAAGGTGTGATCTGTACTGTTAACTGCGCTTTACGGATGAGTCGTCAAGCTTGCATGTGTAGTTATGGTGACCTGCATGTGTAGTTATGGTGACTTGTAGTTATATATTCCTAAATAGTTATATATTCCTAACTACAGTGCATTCGGAAAGTATTCAGACCCCTTGACTTTTTACACATGTTGTTACATTACAGCCTTATTCTAAAATAGATTACATTTAAAAAATCTTTAGCAATCTACACACAATACCTTATACAAAGCGAAAAAAAAAATTGAAATGTTTGCAAATTTATTTAAAAACTAAACAAAAATCAGACACATTGCTATGAGAATCTAATTTGAGTTCAGGTGCATCCTGTTTCAATTGCTCATCCTTGAGATGTTTCGACAACTTGATTGGAATCCACCTGTGGTACATTTAATTTATTGGACATGATTTGGAAAGGCACACACCTGTCTATATAAGGTCCCACAGTTGACAGTGCATGTCAAAGCAAAAGCCATGAGGTTGAAAGAATTTTCGTAGAGCTCCAAGAAAGGATTGTGTCAGGGCACAGATCTGGGGAAGGGTACCAAAACATTTCTGCAGCAATGGAGTTCCCCAAGAACACAGTGGCCTCCATCATTCTTAAGTGGAAGAAGTTTAGAACCACCAAGACTCTTCCTAGAGCTGGCCACCCAGCTAAACTGAGCAATCGGGGGAGAAGGGCCTTGGCCAAGAACCCGCCGAGTTTCTCTGTGGAGATTGTAGAACCTTCCAGAAGGACAATCATCTCTGCAGCACTCCATCAATCAGGCCTTTATGGCAGAGTGACCAGATGGAAGCAACTCCTCAGTAAAAGGCACATGACAGCCCGCTTGGTGTTTGCCAAAATGCACAAAAAGGACTCCCATACCATGAGAAACAAGATTATCTAATGAATGAAACCAATATTGAACTCTTTGGCCTGAATGCCAAGTGTCACATCTGGAGGAAACCTAGCACCATCCCTGCGATGAAGCATGGTGGTGGCAGCATCCTACTGTGGGGATGTTTTTCAGCGGCAGGGACTGGGACACTAGCCAGGATAGAAGGAAAGATGAAGGAAAGATGAACGGAGCAAAGTACAGAGAGATTCTTGATGAAAACCTGTGAAAAGACTGCGATGAAAGTGCACCTTCCAACAGGACAACGACCCTAAGCACACAGCCAAGACAATGCAGGAGTGGCTTCGGGACAAGTCTCTGAATGTCCTTGATAGGCCCAGCCAGAGACCGGACTTGAACTTGACATCTCTGAAGAGAACTGAAAATAGCTGTGCAGCGACGCTCCCCATCCAATCTGACGTAGCTTGAGAGGATCTGCAGAGAAGAATGGGAGAAACTCCCCAAATACAGGTGTGCCAAGCTTGTAGCATCATATACCCAAGAAGACTTGAGGCTGTAATCACTGCCAAAGGAGCTTCAACAAAGTGCTGAATAAAGGGTCTGAAATCATATGTAATTGTGATATTTCAGTTTTTTGCAAGCATTTCTAAAAACCTGTTTTTGCTTTGTCATTACGGGGTATTGTGTGTAGATTAATGAGGGACCGAACAATATAATCAATTTTAGAATAAGGCTGTAATGTAACAAATTGTGGAAACAGTCAAGGGGTCTGAATACTTTCCGAATGCACTGTATCTCACTATGTAAACTTCTTCCACTTCCATTAATAGTAATACTTTTAGTCAGTTGAGCAAACACACAACATTTCTTCTGAAACTTCCTTTTCTAGTTAATTTCTACCCTTCATGTCAGCATGTGTTTGCAGTCGTTGAAGGACATGTCATTTAAGTGTGTTGACTCAAAGGTCAAGAGGTGGCTGTTTGTTGAGCCGTGTCTCATCCACATATCCTTAGACAGAAATGTCAACGAGTGTTTTCTTACTTTCTCAAACTTTCTCTAGTCTGTCAGAATCACTTGAGGTGTGCTTACTGGACTGAAGTGGAGATGTAAGATATCGAGATTCATCCCCTGATGCTCCTGGAGAGGCAGAGGCAGGCTCAATATCATGCATCCACAATGAGGCAAGTTCTCACTGTAGTCAGCCAGGTGTTTCTCTATACCCTTGGGAGCTCATCACAGAAGTAGAGGAAGAAATATACAGTACTGTCAGCTAAAATGTGAGCTAGAAGTCCAGATAAAAAATAATCTTAGTTGAAATATACCTGTACTTATCTTCCTTGGTTTGATTCCCATAAGGCATTACGTTGTGCTCCATCTGTTGGAAATGTCTAGCAAACTTTATCACAATGATTCAAGCACTCTTGCTGGTTTGTCAAAACATTTTTTTAAATCTTACTTTTCAATTATGGTTTTAGGATACATCAACTACATATGTCAGAATAAAATAACCTTATAATGCATCATTTTCATTTAGGGATGCTTTATGGCAGCAATCCTAGGGTATACAAAGGAATTCAAGAATGTGGCTAAAGAAAAATGGTAAGTTTTTACCATCAAACTAATGTTCAGACATTTTCAGAAAGGTCAGAAACCTTTCACTGCACTACTCGAGGCTTCAAAGAGCCAATCTGGTTTTATTCTCGTATCGGACCCAGCTGGAAACCTTCATCTTTAATAACTACAACTGCAGGAAATCAAACATGTCATTTCTTATCCTTCTGTGGCTCAGTTGGTAGAGCATGGCGCTTGTAACGCCAGGGTAGTGGGTTCGATTCCCGGGACCACCCATACGTAGAATGTATGCACACATGACTGTAAGTCGCTTTGGATAAAAGCGTCAGCTAAATGGCATATATTATTATATATTATATTATTATCAGAAGTTCAAAGACTACAGCATTAATACTTCAATTGCACAAGGAGATGAAAAGATGGAATTCATAGGTACAGTATCAAACATTTCGGAGTAATGAACATTTTAGTGTAGTTACATATTAAGAAGAGACATGCAGGTTTTATGAGGTAGTTTAAATATATACAGTAACACCAAAATATAAAAGTTGGTGCAGGTTACAATTTGTGCAGAAAGCAAACTTATAATGCACCCTGTCTGCACCTTGACTTCCAATGCACCTTGAAATTATAGGTAATATTGTCTCGTTCTTTGTTCTTTGTTGCTGTCTCTGGGGAAATTTGGGAACATTTTGCATAGGGAATAGAATAGTTTCATATCAGTGTTGCCAGTGTTTGACACAGTTCACTCTGACATACAGTACCAGTCAAAAATGTGAACACACCTACTCATTCCAGAGTTTTTCTTTATTTTGACTATTTTTAACATTGTAGAATAGTGAAGACATCAAAGCTATGAAATAACACATGTGGAATAATGTAGTAACCAAAAAAGTGTTAAAACGCGTGCCTTGTTAAAAGTTAATTTGTGGAATTTCTTTCCTTCATAATGCGTTTGAGCCAATCAGTTGTGATTTCGACAAGGTAGGGGTGGTATACAGAAGATAGCCCTATTTGGTAAAAGACCAAGTCCATATTATTGCAAGAACAGTTCAAAAAAAGCTAAGAGAAATGGCATCATTACATTAAGACATGAAGGTCAGTCAATCTGGAAAATTTGAAGAACTTTGAAAGTTTCTTCTTCAGTCACAAAAACCAATAAGCGCTATGATGAAACTCGCTCTCATGAGGACTGCCACAGGAAAGGAAGACACAGAGTTACCTCTGCTGCAGAGGATAAATGCATTAGACTTAACTGCACCTCAGATTGCAGCCCAAATAAATACTTCACGGAGGTCATCAACTGTTAATCAGACAGCATTCTGCAGCGATGCACCATCCCATCTGGTTTGCACTTAGTGGGACTATCATTTGTTTTTCAACAGGATAATGCCCCAAAACACCTCCAGGCTGTGTAAGGCCTATTTGACCTAGAAGGAGAGTGATGGAGTGCTGCATCAGATGACCTGGCCTCCACAATCACCCGACCTCAACCAAATTGAGATGTTTGGGATGAGTTGGACCCCAGAATACAGGAAAAGCAGCCAACATGTGCTCAGCATATGTGGGAACTCCTTCAAGACTGTTGGAAAAGCATTCCAGGTAAAGCTGGTTGAGAGAATGCCAAGAGTGTGCAAAGCTTTTTGGTTTACTACATGATTCCATATGTGTTATTCCATAGTTTTGATAGTTTTCACTACAATGTAGAATAATAGTATAAATAAAGAAAAACCCTTGAATGAGTAGGTGTGTCCAAACCTTTGACTGGTACTGTACAAAATCACAACTTTCTGATATCAGCTCTAATTTTCACTGCAGCAGAGCTAGAGTTTCTTGTAATGCTCCTCAGTAAACATGTATTACCATATGTGAGCAAGGGAGTCAGAGGGCTCCCCACATTAGCATTTAGATTGGAGACCTCCATGCCAAGAGAAAGCCAATTATCAAGGAGGGTTTAGTAGGGAGGAAACAAAGCTAAAATGGCAAAGACCACAGAGGCGAGTTATCACCTCAACCTAGATTATCTATGAACCTCCCCTTCTGATAGAAACCCTATGTCCAACCCCCGCTCTATTCAGGTTGGTGACCACTGTCCCCCGTAGAACACCTTTGCCGAAGAGATGCAGAGGGTTGTTGCTATTAATGCCAGCAGTTGCTGGCACTAATAATTCAAATGTAAATGAGCTCACTCAAAGGTGGGCTGAAACAGTTTGGAAAATAATCTACTTTCCAGCTGCATCTGTGTTTTTCATTGTCCCTGTTTTT
The DNA here is from genome assembly GCF_023373465.1 of Oncorhynchus keta. Classification (NCBI taxonomy): domain Eukaryota; kingdom Metazoa; phylum Chordata; class Actinopteri; order Salmoniformes; family Salmonidae; genus Oncorhynchus; species Oncorhynchus keta. The sequence goes on from NC_068456.1 coordinate 20,268,953, forward strand.
CATGGAACTCTGTGTTTCTGGTTTATCTTTGGGACTGATTGCGAGACCAATGAATTATATATGATACCTTAATCAATCTTTTGAAATGTAATATATTGGTTTACACTGAAGGACTAAATGTGAATATTGTACATCTCAATCGTATTGTTATTATTCATTAGTGCATGGAGCTAGACCTGATAGTGTTGTTTATGGATTGTCTTGTGATCCATTCACAAATGTCAGGGTATCCGACAGATGTTACTGCTCAGTTTTTCTGTCTGACAAACATTCAGGGGTGTGTAGAGGGGAAAAGCTGAGGGAGAAAGAGCTGAGAGATTGAATATGTGTCGAGAGAATATAGGGAGGAAAAGATTGTTGGATTTAGTCAAAAAGGTGCAAAGTGCAGTAAATATGAATCACTTCATTTGTCAATTGCGTTAATTTATAAAATAACTACTTTTGCAACAACTCTCAAAATTGACCGGATGGCCTTTATTTCAAAATATAACTTTTCCCAAGAATAACTGTAGTTCAAAACATGATCACTTGTGGTAGAATATAGCCTAGGCTACTAAGCACAAACTGGTAACATACTACAAGGTAAATGTTACGTTATATTATGTTACTACTTTGTGCTTAGGTTATATGCTACCACAAGTGCTCCCGTTTTGAACACATAGAATGCTATTCTGTTCTTTTGAAATACATTTTCTTAGGTTTCTAATGTTTCTAGAGACCTGACAAATGAAATAATAATGGATTTCTTTGTGATAGATTTAACACTTACTTACTTGAATTGTGGTGTTTTTTTGCTGTTTTTTTATTTTTTACATATAGTCTACAGTTACATAAAGTAATACAATGCTATTCAGTTACATAAAGTAATACATGTATTATTTCAAATATTACCTAATGTTACCTATAACCTTCTTAAACACAACCAAAGTTGTATGAAATGTATTAGACTGTTAGAAGGTTGAAGTCAAAATTACAGGTTATTGGCTCAGAACGGCATGGCACGAAGCCCGGCTTTTGTAGTGTTATATTTTGAAGTGACAAAGGCTTTTTATGTTCACCTGCAATATAAAGCACTCTCGTGCACCAAACATCCAGGCAGCCAATGTACTGTGTGCCTGAGTGGTTCTGGCATTTGCAGACTAGCAGATCCTCAATCACTGTCCAAATATATTGAGATCGGGAAAGGTCGCAACACGGCAAGAATGCAGTAACTTGGCCAGACTAATGGCCTGAATGATGAGCAAGACATCTCTACTTCTTTCTTTCTTCCTCTCCCCACTATCTCTCTCTCTCACACTCTCTTTCTCTGTGTCTTTCTTCCTCTCCCCACTATCTCTCTCTCTCACACTCTCTTTCTCTGTGTCTTTCTTCCTCTCCCCACTATCTCTCTCTCTCACACTCTCTTTCTCTGTGTCTTTCTGCCTCTCCCTCTCCCTCATAAATTAGAATTTTAATCTATATACAGTCCTCTAGTTCATGTGAAGGTTTTAGCTCAAACCTACAAACCTAAAATGATAAACCTTTCTGATTGTCCACTCAGTTTGAAAAGCACCTTAATCCCAACACAATTTTACAAAATTAATTTACCAACATAATTTAATTCTCTACACTTTTCTCTGAGAAACTGACTGCAGTAAAAATCACTTCGATGGGCAGTAAATTGCAAAACGATACAGGTATTAAAGTATTAAGGTCCAATCGATAGAGCTATAACAAATATCAGTGGGATAAGCCGAGATCAGCCAACCATCAAAGCTTCCTGAGAGTGAGAGAGACAGAATGAGTGACAGGAGAGACCTGGATGTAATGTAATAATATGTCTGCTGCTGCTAGCCTACAGTTAAGATGTTAGGTCTCTGCTCTCTCCAATTTTGTCACATTTTCCAGTTGAAGCCTTGTGTGTACAGTTGATTTATATTTATATAGAGTAGCACAGGGAGGCAGAGGTCCTGAGAACTGGTCGAGCCTGATCTGGACTACGTTGTTTCACCAGGCCTGTGAGCATGTGATTAACCTACATCGATACATGGCACCGGTCACCCGAACCTGCCTGTGCTTGGATCTGCTTGGCTTGGGGGCCAGGAGGGAGAATGCCTAGGTGAGGATGGAGGTGTGATTTTGACTGGATGAATGGTGACAGCCGATATACTGCATGCTTGTAAGTGGCTGTTAGTTATTACCTGATTTAACCCAGTGATTGTAAGGAAAGCAGCCGTTCATCACCTTATCTTGTTCCCTCAGGTGAGCCACTGAGACAGTGCATACTCTTATAAAAAAGGGTTCCAACAGGGTTCTTCAGATGTCCCCATAGGAGAACCATTTTTGGTTCCAGGTAGAACCCTTTGAGGTTCTATATAGAACCCTCTGTAGAAAGGGTCCTCCTATGAGGACAGCAGAAGAACCCTTTACATTTATTCTTTTCTATGAGTGTAGGCTGTTCTTTTTGGTGCATTTCATGTTTCAAAATCCAGTGAAACTGAGTAGAAAAAACTTCGCTGCTTGATTCTGAACAGTTGTACAAAGAGCTCCAGACTCAAACCAACAAACCTAAACCCAGCAGGAGACTCTATACTTCAGCAACTGTATTTTTTGATAAATCCTTCATACTGAAATATGAAATACCAAGCTCTATTGACATAAAAAACTGCACATATTTCAATTCTGCTACCTTTTATCCTGTAGCCATTGGCTCTAAATACCTGATATGCTTGAGAACAGAAAATCAAAGGGTAAACAAGCTTCAATATGTTCCCTCATAAAAGACGGAAATTATGACTGGAATTTGTTTTGCCACTGTCAATGCCATGAAGGCCTCTCAGACCCAAGGGAAGTTCATGCTGGAGGTTATCCTGAATAATCTGATCGGCCATGGGTCGGCCGGCCGCTAGCCACAGATACTAATCCTCTACATTCTCCTCAGGTGTCAGAGTTCAGTCAACCTGACAGTATCAGTCAACATGACAGAGTTCAGTCAAAAGGACGTTGTGACATTTGGGATTACTCCTTGGCACTCAGTCTTTGAGTCCTCTATCCACAACCTGGCTCTCTATCCACAGCCTGGCCCTCTATCCACAACCTGGCTCTCTATCCACAGCCTGGCCCTCTAGCCACAGCCTGGCCCTCTATCCACAGCATCCACAGCCTGGCCCTCTATCCACAGCCTGGCTCTCTATCCACAGCCTGGCCCTCTATCCACAGCCTGGCCCTCTATCCACAGCCTGGCTCTCTATCCACAGCCTGGCCCTCTATCCACAGCCTGGCCCTCTATCCACAACCTGGCTCTCTATCCACAGCCTGGCCCTCTAGCCACAGCCTGGCCCTCTATCCACAGCATCCACAGCCTGGCCCTCTATCCACAGCCTGGCTCTCTATCCACAGCCTGGCCCTCTATCCACAGCCTGGCCCTCTATCCACAGCCTGGCTCTCTATCCACAGCCTGGCCCTCTAGCCACAGCCTGGCCCTCTATCCACAACTTGGCTCTCTATCCACAGCCTGGCCCTCTAGCCACAGCCTGGCCCTCTATCCACAGCCTGGCCCTCTATCCACAGCCTGGCCCTCTATCCACAGCCTGGCCCTCTATCCACAGCCTGGCCCTCTAGCCACAGCCTGGCCTATCCACAGCCTGGCCCCCTACTAGCCACAGCCTGGCCTTCTATCCACAGCCTGGCCCTCTAGCCACAGCCTGGCCCTCTAGCCACAGCCTGGCCCCCTACGAGCCACAGCCTGGCCTTCTATCCACAGCCTGGCCCTCTATCCACAGCCTGGCCTTCTATCCATTCCCTGCCTATCTGCCTCTCCTTTCATCTCTAGCACTTGGCTCCTGGTTTTTGAATCAGTCCTTTATTGTATTACATTTCAAGCTGACTGTAAAAAGTACCTACAGTTGAAGTCGGACTTTATATACACTTAGGTTGGAGTTATTAAACCTAGTTTTTCAACCACTCCACAAATTTCAAATTTTAACAAACTATAAATTTGGCAAGTCGGTTAGGACATCTACTTTGTGCATGACACAAGTAATTTTTCCAACAATTGTTTACAGACAGATGATTTCACTTATAATTCAGTTTCACAATTCCAGTGCGTCAGACGTTTACATACACTAAGTTGACTGTGCCTTTAACCAGCTTGGAAAATTTCAGAAAATGGCTAAAGCCATGGCTTTAGAATCTTCTGATAGGCTAACTTGACATAATTTGAGTCAATTGGAGGTGTACCTGTGGATGTATTTCAAGGCCTACCTTCAAACTCAGTGCCTCTTTGCTTGACATCATGAGAAAATCAAAAGAAATCTGCCAAGACCTCAGAAAATAATTGTAGATCTCCACAAGTCTGGTTCATCCTTGGGAGCAATTTCCAAACGCCTGAAGGTACCACGTTCATCTGTACAAACAATAATACACAAGTATAAACACCATGGGACCACACAGCCTTCATACCACTCAGGAAGGAGCGGTATGGAGCATTCCCTCCACTATTATTCTGACATTTCACATTCTTAAAATAAAGTGGTGATCCGAACTGACCTAAGACAGGGAACTTTTACTGCGATTAAATGTCAGGAATTGTGAAAAACTGAGTTTAAATGTACTTGGCTAAGGTGTATGTATACCTCCGACTTCAACTGTATATTGACAAATTCAATTCTGTGAAGGGTACACATCCCATATATTTTGTAACCACCCTCTGGCAGCTACTTGCTTACCTTCAAAAGAAATACTCTAGTTCCTCACATTGAGCACAAAGTCACTGTCACACTTGACTTACATTTTTGGCACAGAGCAACAACTATTCTTTGCAGGAAGCCTGCAAATCAAATTTACCACCTGATTACATTGACTATGTCTGGCTCATGATTTCCTTTTTGATTATATTTAGTTCATCATTCTACCGGCCATCTACCAGAGCAATTATGCCTCCATGTTTATTACATTTACATTACATTTAAGTCATTTATTATCCTGGTGTGTTTTCACTGTGATTATCTTGTAATCTCTGTTACATCGACAACTATGGGGTCAATACAGAGGAAATTAGACACACCTTAATTTGACCTTTCAGAGAAAATGTATGTGTTTATTTTTTGTTAACTCTAGACACTCCTCCATCCCTCCTTACTTCCTTATCGTTCTTATCCTCACCTCACACAACCTCTCAGACCATGGACTGATTACTGCAGTCTGTCAACTTACTAATGGTTGAAATTCCAGCAATTCTATACCACTGCTGTGTCCTTGCGAATGAAGAAAGCCCAATGTCTGTTTTGTTAGGCATCCCGCTGTAAAGCTGGGTAATGTCATCAATGTACACCATGTATGGTCTGCAGCATGTCTTTTCCAATAATCTTTAGTTTTTCGAAGAAAACAAGCAGGATACATACCACTGAGGTGAGAGAGCAGATAAACATCAAAGTCTATCCCCTCTCAGCTCATCTCATATAATCCTCCTGCGGCCAAGGATATAATTTTAGTCTATAGGTTAGAGGTCGCCTGTTTTAAGCCAGGGGTTGGTCCCTACCTCCCACACATCGCTGATATAATCTTTAGAGTCTTTTGCAGTTGGAAGGAGCAACTGTGATCATCCCTAACATTTTTTATTCATGTTAACGACCTTCTTCTTCAATGACCATGGTCCAATATCCATAACACCAAACGTCTTTCACTTAACAGCAAAGGAAATGACTACTTGTGAGTTAATGGATGTATTCTTGAAACAGTATGTGTACAAGATATTTGATTAAACTGTTAAATACGTAACATTACAGTGTGATAAAGACGTCTCGCTCTACATGTTTGAAATCATTTGCAGAGATTGACCACACTGTAGAAATTGCTGCTAATTACAAGACTGCGATACTCATAATTCTGTGTTTACCAAATGTAATTTAGCAATTACAGCAGAAACGATCCAGCAAGCAGTTTTAATCACTTACCATGAGAACAAGCTTTAAGTATGATAAGCATGTGTTTAGTCAGATTCCCCCGCAAAAACGCTGCTGAGCATTACTGTTCCTTTCCCTTTCATCCAACAGTGAGGAGTCTGAAGAGTCCTCTAGCAACAGCTGGATGCAGGTAGGACCAGATAAGGGGAGCAATTGTAACATTCCTTTAGATAAGAATGTGTTTAGTCAGATTAATGTTCGCAAGAAATGAAAACCTGCTGAACATGACTGTACATTCCCTCCAACAGTGAGGAGTCAGAAGAGTCCTCTAGCCACAGTTGGCCTCAGGCAGGGCCAGACAAGGGGAGAGAGAGACTGCGAATATCTGATGGTAGGGTTCTGGGACACTGCTCCTGCTGAATTCCCTTGGCTCTAGAGATTAGGGGGTGTTTGGAGGAGCCCACATTTGGTATTCTGGTCACATCTCTGCCCCCATCTAGAAGAGTCTTACCCGCCCGCGGATGCTCAAGGGCCAGTATTGCCTGTCACCCCGGTGCAGATCTGTGAGATTCTAGATGAAGGACCAAAGACTGTATCTACCCATCAAATATCCACTTCATTTCAGTAATGCAGCTGCTGGAGTACTCTAGTACTGTATAAAAGGTTGAATAGATGGATAAAGCAGTGGATGGGATGGATGGAGTGTTATTAGTAGTGAGTGATGTAGCAGTGGTGACTACAGTAGTAGTGTTAGTACTGACTGCAGTACAGTAGTAGCAGTAGTAGTAGTATTAACTACATTACAGTAGTAGTATTGGTACTGACTGAAGTACATTAGTAGTATTGGCACTGACTGCAGTACAGTAGTAGTATTCGTACTGACTGGAGTACAGTAGTAGCATTAGTATTGACTGCAGTACAGTAGTAGGCTAGTAGTATTTGAAGGACAATGGAAGTATGCTTAAAAAACTATCTTGTTAAAAAACAATAAAAATACACGTTGTTAGGTCCATCATCATTCATCGTTGTGTGTTTTCAGCAGTTGTCCTCATTCTAGAGCCAGATGCCCTCGTCCAGCTGCAGGAGTATTCTTAAACTTTATTCCAGTTTGGATAGATGGATGGAGGTATTAAATGATAAAAGGAATGAACAAATGTATTTTTTATGATGGAATAAAATCTTTTAATGTTTTTACAAACACACATTTATAAATTGTGAGGTGAAGATTATTGTTCACCTAACAGGATTGTCTTTCTTGTGTGGTTTCACCAGTTGTCACCGTTCTGGAGCCAGGTGCCCTCGTCCAGCACATTTTCGTGCTCTCCAGTAATGAACCACCTGGCCTTGTAGCGTTGGTCTCCTCTGTCTTCCGCAAGGTCCCACACCTCCATAAACAGTATCTCTTCAGGCTCTTCCAAGCAGTCAGAAGTCAGGCCAAGTTTCTGAAGATCGATAATCAACAGAGTGGGGTTGGAGTCTAGGTACTGGACCAGGCCAGAGCTGAGGTGATTGGTTTGTGAATTCGGCTGAGGCTGGTATTGCCTATTGAGGCCTGTCAGGTTATTCATAACCCCCAGACAATGGCACACAAAGAATACATTTCATCCCCTTGCTTTCTTCATTGTCAAAAAGAAAAGAAGAATTATTCTTTCCAAAATGTAGAATTGGAACTAACAAACACGTTTGCATGGTAAAGGTCAACATTCCAAGTCAGGTATCCTTTGTGACATCGATATGATGAGAATGAAAATTAGATGATCACAACGTTCTATTGTAATAATTCTCATAATCTCTCAATTTCGAATTTATTGGTTTATTCAGATCCCCATCCGCTTTTGCAGAGGCAGCAGCTACTTTTCCTGAGGTCCACAAAAACACAAAACATGACAAGTAACAAGACACTGATACACAAAACAGTGACACAAATGTAAAATACAACTATATACAAACAAAACAACACAAAAGAGTACAAACATTACAACAAAAATAATGTGTGTGTCTGATATTGTTCCCCTAAAGCTGATACCCCACATTTGATGTGGTGACATAATTGAATAGACATCATGTTATTGCTCTTGTATAACTTTAGAGGAGAGTATACTCTTTACTCTCCCCTCTATCTCTCTCACACACACTATTATAAGTCGTGGGGTGAAGATATTCTGGATTTATACCAGTGGCGATCAGTGCCGTTTCAGATGAGACAGGACGATTTGTTTTTCATGAGCATGGACTTATTTCTATTACAGCATATCAGATGACTGTCATTCATATTCCATTCACCCAGTTAAATGTAACAGCAATAGGTGTAGGGTATTAAATGATACTCACATTTTCCCTATACCCATTATGAGGTTGCTATACTGTCTGAATGAAAGTTTACAATGTAGGTGCATGCAGGTTGAGAGACACATTTGATATGACAGACATTGACATTCAATACTACCTTGCACACTCTTGCCTGCATCTAGCTGATAGTGGATGTAATCATTAGTAATCAAGGTTCTCTTGGACCAATTCAGGTATGTTTATCCCCGTTTTGTTCCATTTGCTTCTGTTTAAGAAACGTTGTTGAACAGAATCGACGGAATGAATACACCCCTGATCATGCATAAACACAGTTCACAGTTTCATAACAGCCACGTTGTATTCCTTCTCTCATCTACGTTATGCGCTCTCCTCCACTCACCTCTTCCCTTCACTTGTGGACTTCAATGCACAACACCTCAGCTGTATGTGACCAGGCGAAAAAAACTTTCCAAGCCAAACCGCTACACACAGCCTACATTGTTGTCCACATAAATAGCTAAAGTAACGTCATAGTCAGCATAGCTAATGGAACTAACGCATTAGTAAAACCGCTACAATCATGCAGTAGCGTTAGTGTACAGTCAGTAAGCAGTAACACCAGCGGGCCCCGGTGGCAATACATTTGTAAAACCAAAAGCTAACCTTGACATGGAAGAGTTCCAGTGTTGTGTTGGATAGTCCTAGCCAGCTAGCTAACATAGCATCCCACTCTTTGAGCAGGGTGTTAGGATAAACTAGCTAGCTGCATTTTCTAGCTAAGTAAGTGAAAAAAAAAGATAATCTCTCTATTTCACTCTTGCTTCTCCTTCATTTAGGAATAAATTAATTTGTTCAACTATTTTCTTTCTGTCTCTGAGTCGACCACTCACAACATGCAATGCAGTGCTAGCTAGCTGTAGCTTATGCTTTCAGTAATAGATTCATACACTGATCCTTTGATTGGGTGGACAACATGCTGCAAGAGCTCTGATAGGTTGGAGGATCTGATCCTTCAACTAAATTGACCTTTGCCCCTTGGCTCCCGCAGTCTACCAGTCTAACAACTCCAGTATCAAATTGGGATCAAGTGTTCCAGGCTCTCTATCAGCTTACCTGAATTCTGTTGGAAGACATTAAAGGAGTGAAGTAGAGGTTTATTTTATGTCTTACCGAGGACATCGTATTGACATGCTGTCTGTTACTTAACTGAGGGAATACCAAAATGAATGCAGAGATTTTGCTGGTTTAATTGTCCCAGTAAATTGGACTTAATTTCTGAGGCACAACTGCATTATTGTGATTGGCACAGTAGAAGATGAGAATTCAAACCCTCTGCTTCTCTAATTGGGTCCCCAACAAAACCAATTTGGATAGTGTGGTGCACGTCTCACAGATGAAGCCGGCTTATAGGTCTAACACGCCTGTCTGTTTTCTTAATGTTGTATACAACACCCTCTGAGTATACCTCAGCTTAGCTGTTTGATTTTGATATCAACACTTGCCAGGAACTTTATAATTGTTTTTTAAAATTGTTTTATTTCCCTTCAACCAACCTTCCCACTCAAAGCATGATGAGAAAAGGTTCATTTAAACCAAAATACATCATTAGGATCTCACACTGCAACCGCATAGATGTAAACAACACCACTGAACAGTTTCAGAACAAAGCTCAGAATTCAAAACTAATTATTTTTTATTTAACTAGGCAAGTCAGTTAAGAACAAATTCTTATTTGCAATGACGGCCTACCCCAGCCAAACCCTAACAATGCTGGGCCAATTGTGCGCCGCCCAATGGGACTCCCAATCATGGCCGGGTTGTGATACAGCCTGGAATCAAACCAGGGTCTGTAGTGACGCCTCTAGCACTGAGATGCAGTGCCTTAGACCGCTGTGCCACTCGAGAGCCCTTAACCAATAAGTTAAACTCTGTGACTGATCTGTGATTTTCTAAACCTTATTAGGGTGACTCATAAACAAGTACTCTGAGTGTACAAAACACTAGGAAAACCTGCTCTTTCCATGACAGACTCTGAAGTGATATTAACACAAGTAAGAAAGTGATTGAAGAACAGAGGAAGCTGGAGACACCCTAAGACCATTATCTAAAACCTTATCTGTGTGGGTTCCCAACAAATCTGTATATATGGCTGACCATTTTCTATCAATACTCTGGGATGTCGATGCAAGTTCCTCCTAGCATGGCTTGAGTGGCTAACTGTGTCCTTGTCCAATCAGCAAGCTGACCTGACCTTCCGTACACTCTCCTCTCAGTATGTGGCTAATGAAAAATGTGTGAATATGTGAACATATCTAACAGAAAGGAATGTCCCTCATGATCCAATGTGGTGTGTGGTGTGTGTGTGGGTGTTCATGCATGCTTCCTGTTGGCAGTCTCTGTCCCAGATGTAATTTTCACCTGAGATGGCTGCCAATCTTAGCCCTGTAGTGTTGGCACCACCTTAGCAGAGCACTGTGTGCCAGACCTAATGAAGACACACAGATGTGCTGGTAAACAAATCATCCCCTGGCACAATGGCACTGCCACACACATCTACCACCATTCAGGAAGACAGCCAAGGGACTTAAAAAAGTACTCAACTTTGCTCAGAGAGAGAGGGGGGTCATGAGCAGATGAGCTTCTGCATTTTTCTGCAGTTCTTAAAAAAATATATAGATTTAGAGTTAGATAAACTTGGATTTTTCAGCAAGGTCATATACAGGATACAAACCAACACAACATAACCTTCACTCCAAATCGAAACTCAAAACCTACAACCTGATTTTGGACAGAATTACAGAATTACCTGGAAGGCTTACAACTACCAAAGATTATTATTCCCAAGCTATACAGCAAATGCTCTGTCAAACAAACAGAGGGGGTGTTACCTATGGGTGGAAACTCAGGATAATAGAGTCAGACTCAAGACTCTGAGTCAGCTAATATACATCTCTATAAGTCTGGAACAGTATTGGTACAGGTTAACTGCAAACAGTTTCACCTGGACTTTCACCTAATCAAAGAATTAGCTCAGCAGGAGAAGCTCTCCCTTGAGAAAAATACCCCCACCCTGAACGGGTCAGATCAGACCTCTTCATTACATAAACCCACAGACGAGCAACTCCAAGAGGAAAGTCAACCTCCGAACACAGGGTACTACTCCCTCATTGAAATGAACGATAAATTCACCCAGCTGGAGGTAAGGCAGTTGGAGCTGGAACAGCAGGTGATTACACTCCAGTCAGCATAGACCCAGACAACAGTCCAGCACAACAACACCCCCTTTACTAGACCTGGAGAGCTGGAGGTGGAGAGAGACATATCTGCACTCTGGACTGTAGTGAGACAACATATACAGGAGAAAGAGCAGGAGCAGGAGCAGGAGAAGAACAGAGCACTAGAGGAGAGGATCAGACTGCTGGAGGGGAGGGTGAGGGGGATGGTGTGTGACCGAGAACAACCCATTAGAAAGGTGGCCACCCCAGCAGAGAAGCCAACAGAACAGCCCACCTCAGCTCCCGACAAAAGTCTCGACACCACAGCAGAACAGTCCACCCCAGACCCTGACCATAGCGTCAACAACTCAGCGGGACAGACAAATGAAGAAGCCCAAGCCCCTGGGATCCCACCCCCTCTGAGCACCCCCCATTGTCAGCCACCAAGATAGTCCTCCTGACAACCCCCTCCTCTTGGACTCAAGAGGGAAATATATACAATAAAACAATTCCCAAACATAGAGTGTCTAAACTCTGGTGTCCAAACACCCAGTGCGCCCTGGACCTTCTGTCTGAGGACAACTAGGGTCACCCAGCCATATAATAATACACACAGGCACAAACGACCTGAGAGCACAGCAAGAAAGGGTGGTCACAGCACTCAAGGGAGTGATTGAAGAAGCTTCTTCTACTTTCACCCTTCTACTCTCCACCCTGTTACCATGAAAAGACTTCCACCCTTCTGCCATACAGCAGGTAAACCCAAGTATTTCCAATGACTGTGCCTCAAAGCCAAATGTTTTGAGGCACAGTCCACCCTGGACTTGAACAGCCTTTACGACCAGGTCCACCTATACAAGGCAGCAGTGCCCACCTTCGCCCGGACCCCAAAGGACATCGCTCTCAAACGCAGCCCCAACACTTCACACAGAAGCAACACATCAATAGACACCCAAGATGCAAGATGCTGGTCTGGGCGAGATGCTGGTCCCCCCTCCCCCCCGAGGACCCACGCTGAGAGAACCTACATCCAGACCACAACACCACCAGCCACATCCACCCACCCCAAACAATCAACACCCCCCCAAGTCAACCATGCCCACACCCCATTTAGGCCCCCTCAGATCAGACCTATGCACCTCCTGCCCACCACATGCCCCCCACTCCCGCAAAGAGGGCCTCAACATGGAAGTCACACATACGCCGAGCACGTGAGTGGGCAAACAAACCCAACCCCCACTCTTACACTAGCCCAAGCCAATGGAATGTACAAGATGCCCAGCAGGCTCTGCTCACAATTTTTTTTCCCTAAGTGGTGGATCAGCTTAATATTGCGGAAAGATTGTTGCTTCCATCAACGTAATTTTCTGCATCATTTCCAATCCCCCATATCTTTTTTGGTAAATATATATACAGTATATCCATATACATACATATACACATATATACATACACATACCTATATAGATATACATACTTTTTTGAATACACCTTTATTATTCCCAACAAACCCTACCACCCTTCCCCCAATTGGAGTAAACTAATAAACAATAACACTTAGGCTTCTACTGTCAGTATATACATCCTATACACATTTTACAGACACAATGTGTTTTAAAATAGTTATATTTAGTTTGGTTTTAGTCCTTCCTCTATTTCTGAAGTCCATCCAGTTTGATTTCTATTTGTAACTGTGCTATTTCACAACATTTCTGAACCTATATACATTTTACAGACCCCGTATGCTTTCCATTGGTTATCTTGTTATTAGTCCCACCCTTCAGCTCCATTCAACCCCTCCATTTTGGATTTCTATTTGCCATATATTTTTCAACTGTGCTGTGATGCTTCACAAAAGTACTGAACATTTCTATTCTCATAGCTTTGGCAGATTGTAAATTAAAAATAAACATTTTTGGTTAAATAATTATTATATTATTGATTGATTGACTGTGGCTTTTCATATCACCCAGTATTGCTATCTGCAGCGTTAGTTCTAGGTTAAAAACTAGCTACATATGGACAATACCAAAATAAATTATTTAATGACTCTGCCTCCTCACAGCAAAATCAGCAGAGCTGGGAAGATTGTATCCCCCATATATATAACATTCTATTGGTTGCAAGAATTATGTATAGTATTTAAATTGAAAAATGTGAAGTTTTGAATCCGGTGTTGTTTTGTGTATCAATTCATAAACCATGTGCCATGGAATGGGTACATCGAAAATCTCTTCCCAACTATTTTGCAATTTATATGGCACAGCTGTCAGTTTTTTGGTCCTTAAATGAAATTGATGTATGTTTTTATTTATCACACTTTTCTTTAACCATGTACGTACTTTAATACAGGGCTGACATACAAGTTCCTTACTTTTCCCCTTCTACTTGCTTCTTCCATCTTTGTTGTAATGCTGCAATTAGTTGGTTGTAATTTTGGGTAGAGCAGACATTTCCATATGTCTGTGTTAGCTGCATGTGTGACATAATTCCACGAGTCCTATTTATGATATCATAAAATTATACCTTTTTTTAAATGTATTCGAAAAATATGTTTTTTTAATCAATTAGTATATTTTAGTTGTTGTATTATTTGTTCTGTCTTTTCAGGTGGATTAAACTGAAAGTGCAAGCAACTTTCTAAGGCTTGTTTAAAAAATAACAATATTTTGGAGATGATCTCCTTTTCAAACAACCAAAAGTGAGCAGTTGTTATCTGAATAAAGGGAATAAGGCCCTTCTTGAACATAGGATGAGACATTCCTATCAATTTACTAGAGAACCTGTTTGGATTTAAATATAACTTTTGTATGATTGATGCCTTTAGTGCTTTAATATTTAAGCATTTCTGCCCTCCAAATTCATATTCCTCATATAAATAAGCCCTTTTAATTTTGTATGGCTTTCCATTCCAAATAAAATATAATATTTTTGTTCATATAATTTAAAAAAGCAGGTCACTAGGTGTAGGCAAAATCATAAGCAAACAGGTAAACTGTGATATGACTAAAGAGTTAATCAGGGTGATTTTTCCACAAATAGACAGGTATTTTCCTTTCCATGGTAGAAAGATCTTATCTATTTTTGCTAACTTTCTATAAAAATGTATTGGAGTGAGATAATTTCTTTCCTTTGGGATTTGTATACCGAGTACGTCTACATCTCCGTCAGACCATTTAATTGGTACACTACACGGTAATGTAAAATTTGCCTTTTTTAGTGATCCAATACATAATATCATAATTTGGTTTTAATCCAGAGAGGATAGCAAAAGTATCTAGATCCTCTATGAGGCAGTGGAGAGATTCTGATTGTGGTTTTAAAATAAAACATGAATCATCAGCATACAATGACACCTTTTTTTTTAAGCCATGGATTTCTTATCCCTTAATATTATTGTTTGATCTAATTTTAACAGCTAACATTTCGATGGCAATAATAAATAAATATGCCGATAGTGGACAACCTTGTTTTACTCCTTTAGATAGTTTAAAACTTTCTGAGCCATTATTTACTATTTTACACCTAGGGTTACAATACATAACTTTAACCCATTTTATAAGAGATTCCCCAAAATGTAAATATTCTAGGCATTTATATATAAACTCCAGTCGTACTTTATTAAAAGCCTTTTCAAAATCAGCTATGAAAACCAGGCCTGGTGTCCCCAATATTTCATAGTATTCTATTGTTTCTAGTACTTGTCTTATATTATCTCCAATGTATCATCCATGTAAAAAACCTGTCTGATTAGGATGAATAATATCTGACAATACTTTTTTAATTCTATGCGCCAAGCATTTCACTAGGATTGTTGCATCACAACACGGGAGTAAAAGAGGTCTCCAATCTGATAATTTACCATTTATATAGGAGTGGTTTAAAACATGCTAATAATGGTCCTCTGAGTATATCAAAAAATGTTTTGTATACTTCCACTAGTATGCCATCCAGCCCTGGAGTTTTCCCAGCCTTAAAGGTCTTAATTACATCAAGAAGTTCCTCCTCTGTAATTTGGCCTTCACATGAGACTTTCTGTATAGATGTTAATTTGACATTATTATTAGGAAGAAAATCCATACAATTAGTTTCAGTTAGTGGAGATGGAAGAGACTGAAACAAAAACATATTCTTAAAGTACTTTGTTTCCTCTTTCAAAATATAATTTGGTGAATCATGCGTGACTCCATCATTTGTAACAAGTTTAAATACATTTTTTTGGTAGCATTTCTATATTGAAGATTGAAAAATAATTTGGTGCATTTTCCCCCATATTCCATCCAGTTCGCTTATTTTTATAATATATTACACAGGATCTTTCTTGAACAAGTTCCTTAATTTCTTTTTGTTTTTCCTTTAACTTATTTAGTGCCTCTATGGTACAGTTTGTATTGCTATCTAACTGTACTGTTAGTCCTTCAATTTCCTTTGTTAATAAGGACTCTTTTGATATAAATGACTTTTGTTTTATAGATGAGTACTGAATTGCATGGCCTCTAAAGGCACATTTAAAAGTGTCCCGTACAATAAGGGGATCCTCTGTACCTATGTTATGTCTGAAAAAGTCAATTATAAATGATTCTGTCCTAGTTCTAAACAATTTACCATCTAGTAGGCTTTGATTACATTTCCACGCCCATGTGGAAATTCTGTAAGAGTAATATGTATGCCAATTATGTGATGATCCGACCGCATTCTGTCCCCTATCAACACTTTTTAAACGTTTGGTGCCAGAGAGAATGGCATAAGAAAGTAGTCAAGACGACTAGCTTGATTAAGCCTCCGCCATGTATATCTCACTAGGTCAGGGTATTTAAGTATCCATATATCCACTAATTCCAATATATCCACGACATTCATGATTTCCTTAAGTGCCTGAGGGTTAGTTTGTAGTGTGATTTCCTTTCCGGTCCATAGAGGTATTTAAGACCATATTAAAATCTCCCAACATAATAAAAGAGTCTAGTGTTGCTTGTAGAGTTGATAAATTCTTATATATATATTTTCAAAGAAGCTTGGATCAACATTATTTGGACCTTATAGGTTAATAAGCCATAACTGTTTATTGTCCAATAACATATTTAAAATAATCCATCTACCTTGATGATCTGTTTGGACAATTTGCACATTTGGATCAAAATTACTGTTAATTAAAACCATCACCCTTTTGAATTTCTTTGCCCATGGGAGAAATATATTTAGCCTCCTCAGTCCTTTTTCCAATTAACTTCATCTAAAATTGTTGAATAAGTTTCCTGTAAACAATAGATATTATATTCCTTCTCTTTTAGCCAGGTAAAAACTGATAATCTTTTCTTATTATCTGCTAAGCCGTTACAATTGTAACTGGCTATACTTATTTCACCACTTACCATAATAAGACACAACTTTTAATTATATTTATCGAAATATGTGTTTGTACACGTACCATTAAAGAGTAACATGATGATTAAGTGTCTATATACCTGTGCCATGATATTTGCATTGCTACTAAGTAAACCTCCAATTGGTCCCCACTATTCTACTCGCTAGAAGCCCTCCTCATCCCGAGTTGGGTTGTCATCCCAATGCCTGGCAGACCACCCCCGACCCTCCGTATCCCATAGCCCTGAAAAGACTGGGATATTTGTAGTAATGTAGGCAATTTATTTAAGGATTTTACCTCTCACCAGTATTGCCATTACCAAAATTACATTATTGCAAGCAATTATTATATTAGCAAACAATTATGGTGAATCATCCTATATTGTCCCTAACATCTTTTACTCCTTCGCAACATTTGTGGGATACGCACGTACACACTCAACCCTTTCTCCCCACACAACCATAGGCTCACATTCTCAACAGTTGCACCATCCCAGAGCCCAACTCAAGAAAGGTCTTGATTTACGAATGCATATACAGTTGCAGCTGTATGAGAAGGCCTGCAAGATTGTGCAAAAAATAATAATGGGCAGAAATTTAGAGATTTAGAAAGTTAGAGATTTTTACAACCAACAACATTTACATTTACATTTAAGTCATTTAGCAGACGCTCTTATCCAGAGCGACTTACAAATTGGTGCATTCACCTTATGACATCCAGTGGAACAGCCACTTTACAATAGTGCATCTAAATCTTTTAAGGGGGGTGAGAAGGATTACTTTATCCTACCCTAGGTATTCCTTAAAGAGGTGGGGTTTCAGGGGTCTCCGGAAGGTGGTGATTGACTCCGCTGTCCTGGCGTCGTGAGGGAGTTTGTTCCACCATTGGGGGGCCAGAGCAGCGAACAGTTTTGACTGGGCTGAGCGGGAACTGTACTTCCTCAGTGGTAGGGAGGCGAGCAGGCCAGAGGTGGATGAACGCAGTGCCCTTGTTTGGGTGTAGGGCCTGATCAGAGCCTGGAGGTACTGAGGTGCCGTTCCCCTCACAGCTCCGTAGGCAAGCACCATGGTCTTGTAGCGGATGCGAGCTTCAACTGGAAGCCAGTGGAGAGAGCGGAGGAGCGGGGTGACGTGAGAGAACTTGGGAAGGTTGAACACCAGACGGGTGTTGTAGGGGTTTAATGGCACAGGCAGGGAGCCCAGCCAACAGCGAGTTGCAGTAATCCAGACGGGAGATGACAAGTGCCTGGATTAGGACCTGCGCCGCTTCCTGTGTGAGGCAGGGTCGTACTCTGCGGATGTTGTAGAGCATGAACCTACAGGAACGGGCCACCGCCTTGATGTTAGTTGAGAACGACAGGGTGTTGTCCAGGATCACGCCAAGGTTCTTAGCGCTCTGGGAGGAGGACACAATGGAGTTGTCAACCGTGATGGCGAGATCATGGAACGGGCAGTCCTTCCCGGGAGGAAGAGCAGCTCCGTCTTGCCGAGGTTCAGCTTGAGGTGGTGATCCGTCATCCACACTGATATGTCTGCCAGACATGCAGAGATGCGATTCGCCACCTGGTCATCAGAAGGGGGAAAGGAGAAGATTAATTGTGTGTCGTCTGCATAGCAATGATAGGAGAGACCATGTGAGGTTATGACAGAGCCAAGTGACTTGGTGTATAGCGAGAATAGGAAAGGGCCTAGAACAGAGCCCTGGGGGACACCAGTGGTGAGAGCGCGTGGTGAGTAGACAGATTCTCGCCACGCCACCTGGTAGGAGCGACCTGTCAGGTAGGACGCAATCCAAGCGTGGGCCGCGCCGGAGATGCCCAACTCGGAGAGGGTGGAGAGGAGGATCTGATGGTTCACAGTATCGAAGGCAGCCGATACGTCTAGAAGGATGAGAGCAGAGGAGAGAGAGTTAGCTTTAGCAGTGCGGAGCGCCTCTGTGATACAGAGAAGAGCAGTCTCAGTTGAATGACTAGTCTTGAAACCTGACTGATTTGGATCAAGAAGGTCATTCTGAGAGAGATAGCGGGAGAGCTGGCCAAGGACGGCACGTTCAAGAGTTTTGGAGAGAAAAGAAAGAAGGGATACTGGTCTGTAGTTGTTGACATCGGAGGGATCGAGTGTAGGTTTTTTCAGAAGGGGTGCAACTCTCGCTCTCTTGAAGACGGAAGGGACGTAGCCAGCGGTCAGGGATGAGTTGATGAGCGAGGTGAGGTAAGGGAGAAGGTCTCCGGAAATGGTCTGGAGAAGAGAGGAGGGGATAGGGTCAAGCGGGCAGGTTGTTGGGCGGCCGGCCGTCACAAGACGCGAGATTTCATCTGGAGAGAGAGGGGAGAAAGAGGTCAGAGCATAGGGTAGGGCAGTGTGAGCAGAACCAGCGGTGTCGTTTGACTTAGCAAACGAGGATCGGATGTCGTCGACCTTCTTTTCAAAATGGTTGACGAAGTCATCTGCAGAGAGGGAGGAGGGGGGAGGAGGATTCAGGAGGGAGGAGAAGGTGGCAAAGAGCTTCCTAGGGTTAGAGGCAGATGCTTGGAATTTAGAGTGGTAGAAAGTGGCTTTAGCAGCAGAGACAGAGGAGGAAAATGTAGAGAGGAGGGTGTGAAAGGATGCCAGGTCCGCAGGGAGGCGAGTTTTCCTCCATTTCCGCTCGGCTGCCCGGAGCCCTGTTCTGTGAGCTCGCAATGAGTCGTCGAGCCACGGAGCGGGAGGGGAGGACCGAGCCGGCCTGGAGGATAGGGGACATAGAGAGTCAAAGGATGCAGAAAGGGAGGAGAGGAGGGTTGAGGAGGCAGAATCAGGAGATAGGTTGGAGAAGGTTTGAGCAGAGGGAAGAGATGATAGGATGGAAGAGGAGAGAGTAGCGGGGGAGAGAGAGCGAAGGTTGCGACGGCGCGATACCATCCGAGTAGGGGCAGTGTGGGAAGTGTTGGATGAGAGCGAGAGGGAAAAGGATACAAGGTAGTGGTCGGAGACTTGGAGGGGAGTTGCAATGAGGTTAGTGGAAGAACAGCATCTAGTAAAGATGAGGTCGAGCGTATTGCCTGCCTTGTGAGTAGGGGGGGAAGGTGAGAGGGTGAGGTCAAAAGAGGAGAGGAGTGGAAAGAAGGAGGCAGAGAGGAATGAGTCAAAGGTAGACGTGGGGAGGTTAAAGTCGCCCAGAACTGTGAGAGGTGAGCCGTCCTCAGGAAAGGAGCTTATCAAGGCATCAAGCTCATTGATGAACTCTCCGAGGGGACCTGGAGGGCGATAAATGATAAGGATGTTAAGCTTGAAAGGGCTGGTAACTGTGACAGCATGGAATTCAAAGGAGGTGATAGACAGATGGGTAAGGGGAGAAAGAGAGAATGACCACTTGGGAGAGATGAGGATCCCGGTGCCACCACCCCGCTGACCAGAAGCTCTCGGGGTGTGCGAGAACACGTGGGCGGACGAAGAGAGAGCAGTAGGAGTAGCAGTGTTATCTGTGGGGATCCATGTTTCCGTCAGTGCCAAGAAGTCGAGGGACTGGAGGGAGGCATAGGCTGAGATGAACTCTGCCTTGTTGGCCGCAGATCGGCAGTTCCAGAGGCTACCGGAGACCTGGAACTCCACGTGGGTCGTGCGCGCTGGGACCACCAGATTAGGGTGGCCGCGGCCACGCGGTGTGGAGCGTTTGTATGGTCTGTGCAGAGGAGAGAACAGGGATAGACAGACACATAGTTGACAGGCTACAGAAGAGGCTACGCTAATGCAAGGAGATTGGAATGACAAGTGGACTACACGTCTCGAATGTTCAGAAAGTTAAGCTACGTAGCAAGAATCTTATTGACTAAAATAATTAAAATGATACAGTACTGCTGAAGTAGGCTAGCTGGCAGTGGCTGCATTGTTGACTTTGTAGGCTAGCTGGCAGTGGCTGCGTTGTTGACACTACACTAATCAAGTCGTTCCGTTGAGTGTAATAGTTCTACAGTGCTGCTATTCGGGGCTAGCTGGCTAGTTAGCAGTGTTGATTACGTTACGTTGCGTTAAAAGAACGACAATAGCTGGCTAGCTAACCTAGAAAATCGCTCTAGACTACACAATTATCTTTGATACAAAGACGGCTATGTAGCTAGCTATGTAGCTAGCTACGATCAAAAAATCAAACCGTTGTGCTGTAATGAAATGAAATTAAAATGTGATACTACCTGTGGAGCGAAGCGAAATGCGACCGGATTGTTGAGTGCGGAAGTTCTATTCGGTAGACGTTGGCTAGCTGTTGGCTAGCTAGCAGTGTCTCCTACGTTAAGGACGACAAATAGCTGGCTAGCTAACCTCGGTAAATTAAGATAATCACTCTAAGACTACACACTCTAAACTACACAATTATCTTGGATACGAAGACAGCAAAGACAACTATGTAGCTAGCTAACACTACACTAATCAAGTCGTTCAGTTGAGTGTAATAGTTTCTACAGTGCTGCTATTCGGTAGACGGTGGACGTTTGCTAGCTGGCTAGCTGCTGGGCAGATAGCAGTGTAGACTACGTTAGGACGACGAAATACGATAATTACGCAATTATCTTTGATACAAAGACGGCTATGTAGCTAGCTAAGAAGAAATTGCTAAGATTAGACAAATCAAACCGTTGTACTATAATGAAATGTAATTAAATGTAATGAAAAGTTATACTACCTGCGGAGCGAAGTGCGGATGCGACCGCTCGCTCCAACCCGGAAGTAAGCAGGGACTACCAGCTCTCTGTAACTTAGAGGGCAACCAGTGGGTCCATCTCCTCTATACCATGTTTCTTGTAGGATGACAATGTCTGTATTTCCGATTCAACAACAATGGAGACTTTATGGAATACAAAGCCTTCACTATCTCATCCTGGAATATCCCAGGCCTGAGGTCATCTGCTTTTGGCCTACTGAGCAGAGACCTGGACTTCATCAAATTAATCGGAAATACAGACATTGTCATCCTACAAGAAACATGGTATAGAGGAGATGGACCCACTGGTTGCCCTCTAAGTTACAGAGAGCTGGTAGTCCCATCCACCAATCTACCAGGTGTGAAACAGAGAAGGGACTCAGGGGGTATGCTAATTTGGTATAGGGCAGATCTAACTCACTCTATTAAATGAAACAAAACAGGAACATGTTACATTTGGCTAGAAATTCAACCTATATCCCCCCACTAGAATCCCCATACTTTAATGAAGACAGCTTCCCCATCCTGGAGGGGGAAATCAATCATTTTGAGGCCCAGGGACATGTACTAGTCTGTGGCGACCTAAATGCCAGAACCGGACAAGAACCTGACACCCTCAGCACACAGGGGGACAAACATCTGCCTGGAGGTGACAGCTTTTCCTACCCCATATGCCCCCCTAGGCACAACTATGACAACATAACCAACAAAAACTGGTCTCAACTCCTGCAGCTCTGTCGTACGTTGAGCATGTACATAGTCAATGGTAGGCTTCGAGGGGACTCCTATGGTAGGTACACCTATAGCTCATCTCTTGGCTGTAGTACTGTAGACTACTTAATCACTGACCTCAACCCAGAGTCTCTCAGAGCGTTCACAGTCAGCCCACTGACACCCCTATCAGATCATAGCAAAATCACAGTCTACTTGAACAGAGTAATACACAATCATGAGGCATCAAAGCCAAAGGAACTGAGTAATATTAAGAAATACTATAGAGGGAAGGAATGTAGTGTGGAAACCTACCAAAAAAACAATTAGGCAACAACCAATTCACTCCCTTTAAGACAAATTCCTTGACAAAACGTTCCACTGTAATAGTGAAGGTGTAAACTTGGCAGTAGAAAATCTAAACAGTATATTTGACCTCCCAGCTTCCTTCCTCAAATCTAAAAATGGAAAACAGAAAACCGAAGAAAAAGAACAACAATGACAAATGGTTTGATGAAGAATGCAAAAACGCAAGAAAGAAATTGAGAAACCTGTCCAACCAAAAACAGAGACCCAGAAAACCTGAGTCTACGCCTTCCCTATGGTGAATCCCTAAAACAATACCTAAATACACTACGGAAAAAGAAGGAACAGCACTTCTGAAATCAGCTCAATGTAATTGAAGAATCCATAGAATCTTCACCACTTCTGGGAAAATTGGAAACCACTAAACAAACAACAACATGAAGAATTAAATCATAACCGCCAACGATAAAAGGCAGCCGTCTTCATCGACCTGGCCAAGGCTTTCGACTCTGTCAATCACCGTGTTCTTATTGGCAGACTCAACAGCCTTGGTTTCTGTAATGACTGCCTCGCCTGGTTAACTATCTATTTCTCAGATAGAGTTCAGTGTGTCAAATCAGAGGGCCTGTTGTCCGGACCTTTGGCAGTCTCTATGGGGGTGTCACAGGGTTCAATTCTCGGGCCAACTCTTTTCTCTGTATATATCAATGATGTTGTTCTTGCTGCGAGTCATTCTTTGATCCACCTCTACGCAGACGACACCATTCTGTATACATCTGGCCCATCTTTGGACACTATTAACAAACCTCCAAATGAGATTCAATGCCATAAAACACTCCTTCAGTGGCCTCCAACTGCTCTTAAATGCAAGTAAAACTAAATGCATGCTATTCAACCGATCGCTGCCCGTTCCTGCCAACCCGACTAGCATCACTACTCTGGACGGTTCTGACTTAGAATATGTGGACAACTACAAATACCTAGTTGTCTGGCTAGACTGTAAACTCTCCTTCCAGACTCATATTAAGTATCTCCAATCCAAAGTTAAATCTAGAATCGGCTTCCTATTTCGCAACAAAGCCTCCTTCACTCATGCTGCCAAATATAGCCTTGTAAAACTGACAATCCTACGGATCCTTGACTTCGGCGGTGTCATTTACAAAATAGCCTCCAACACTCTACTCAAACTGGATGCAGTCTATCACAGTGCCATCCGTTTTGTCACCAAAGCCCCATATACTACCCACCACTGCGACCTGTATGCTCTCATTGGCTCGTCCTTGCTACATATTTGTCGCCAAACCCACTGGCTCCAGGTCATCTATAAGTCTTTGCTAGGTAAAGATCCGCCTTATCTCAGCTCACTGGTCACCAAAGCAACACCCACCTGTAGCACGCGCTCCAGCAGGTATGTTTCACTGGTCATCCCCAAAGCCAACACCTACTTTGGCCACCTTTCCTTCAAGTTCTCTGCTGCCAATGAGTGGAACGAATTGCAAAACTCACTGAAGTTGGAGACTTATAAAGGTGAAATAAATCAAATTAAAATAAATGAATTAAAATCTATCCAAAATGGATAAAAAACTTCTCCAATCTTTTTGGCTCTATAACAAAGAACAAACAGCAAACACATATACATGATCAAATACAAATCTTAGAATCAACTATTAAAGACCCACTGGATTATCCAATTACCTTGCACGAACTACATGACAAAATAAAAACCCTCCAACCCAAAAAAGCCTGTTGATGGTATGCTCAATGAAATGATAAAATATACAGATAACAAATTCCAATTGGCTATACTTAAACTCTTTAACAACATCCTTAGCTCTGGCATCCTTCCCAATATTTGGAATCAAGGACTGATCACCCCAATCCAAAAAAGTGGAGACAAATTTGACCCCAATAAATACCGTAGGATATGTGTCAACAGCAACCGTGGGAAAATCCTCTGCATTATCATTAACAGCAGACTTGCACATTTTCTCAGTGTAAAAAATGTACTGAGCAAATGTCAAATTGGATTTTTACCAAATGATCATACGACAGACCACGCATTCGCCCTGCACACCCTAATTGACAAACAAACAAACCAAAACAAAGGCAAAGTCTTTGACTCAATTTGGCATGAGGGTCTGCTATACAAATACAAAAAGAACAAACTAGAATGCTATTTGGCCCTAAACAGAGAGTACACAGTGGCAGAATACCTGACCACTGTGACTGACCCAAACTTAAATAAAGCTTTGACTATGTACAGACTCAGTGAGCATAGCCTTGCTATTGAGAAAGGCCGCCATAGGCAGAACTGGCTCTCAAGAGAAGACAGGCTATGTGCACACTGCCCACAAGTGAGGTGGAAACTAAGCTGCACTTCCTAACTTCCGGCCACATGTATGACCATATTAGAGACACCTATTTCCCTCAGATTACACAGACCCACAAAGAATTTGAAAACAAACCCGGTTTTGATAAACTCCCATAACTACTGGGTGAAATACCACAGTGTGCCATCACAGCAGCAATATTTGTGACCTGTTGCCACAAGAAAAGGGCAACCAATGAAGAACAAACACCATTGTAAATACAACCCATATTTATGTTTATTTATTTTCCCTTTTGTACTTTAACCAGTTGCACATCGTTACAACACTGTATATATACATAATATGACATTTGAAATGTCTTTATTCTTTTGGAAATTCTGTGAGTGTAATGTTTACTGTTCATTTTTAGAGTTTATTTCACTTTTGTATATTATCTACTTCACTTGTTTTGGCAATTTTAACATATAGTATGTTTCCCATGCCAATAAAGTGCCTTGAATTGAATTGAAAGAGAGAGAGACATAGGGTGGTGTTTAAGACTCACTACTCTGAAAATTGATTTTTCCCTACAGCTATCTGTACAAACAGGTAACATATTGGTTTTTCTTAAATCGTTTGGTCAGAGCTCTATTCCACCTGAGGTTTTCCCAAAACCACTGTGGGCTAAAACACAGCATATTAATAACAAACTTGTTTTGAGGAAAGCCCAGCTACTTCCAACATGCGGGAAAATGTTTTGCTGCTGTGTTTTAGGCTGCCACACTGTAACCAATCATCAGATTTGGAATCCCATTTACTTTCTTAATTAAGCTTAGCGAAAGCTTTTTTATTTTCAAATGAGCTTGCCTTCTTTTACTTCATGCATTGTTCAGGCTAACAATTCAATTATTCTTCATTGTGCTTCACAAAGAGCATGACCTCAATAAAAATGTTTCCTCTTCCAAGGTATTAAAACATGTAGGGATTTGACACAGTGCCATTCCCTCTTATGGAGTCCTACTGCATATCTGGGAACTGAATGCTTTATGGAGAGGGATAAAACCAGGTGGTGAAGCCGCAATGTTTATCCACCTCACCTCAGGTATTGTTCTCATCCAATGTCAAGCCAATGGCAGCTGTATGGCTGTGCTGCGCTTGGTAGTTATCCACTTGAGAAAAGCAAATATTTAAGGTGGAGAAATTAGTTTCACAACGTGTCCCATCTTTTTACAGTGTAGCACTCTGACTTACTGTGCCAACGTCATTCACGCCCGTCTCATTGACTTTGGCCCTGTGGAGTGGAGTGAGTAACAGAATGTTCCCTAAGGAGGTTATCATTGTCACAGAGAGGCCAAATGGTCAAAGGCAGAGAGCCTCTCTCTGGTTCCTACTCCGGTATTAGCCAGCTGTCATCTACTGCAATCACACCATAATCAAGGACTTCTGTTATGCTGCGGTTACGTACATTACTTTTATCTCACAAATTGATGCCCTTGGATATGATCAGGACTCAGGCCATGTTATATGAAAGTAGGCCTACTATAGAAGCATTCATGCAGTGGCGTCATGTATACAGAGAAACATGAATTTCAACCTTAGCATGAACTGTATAGAGTTAAATTAGATATTTGTATTTTTTTTTTTTATTCACTCCCATTTAAAATGGAACATCAAAGTTGATAGTTGTTTTACTCCAGTTAAATCCTTTAGGACTATACTTCCATATGTATTTACTGTATACTATTTTTGTTTTTCATCTGTTTGTTGTAATTGTAATCTCATTCATAATATTGTATTTTGTACAACTCCTGAGGCTCAACAGAAACGGCAGACATTAAACATGCAGGATCCCACTTAGAGGTAATGCTACCTTATGTGTTATTGCCAGAGGCCTTCTCTGTGTCCATTAAAGATGTTTTATCCAGCATTAAGCTCTGTGCTTGGCTGAAATTATTGTGTGATTTTACCTGCATGGACTAGTGATATAAGTTTAAATACCAGCTCCAGATGTGTATCATATCCTCTAGAAGTATAATGGAGGGTTAGACTGGCTATTTGGCAGTTAGCTACTGTGTATCCCCTTCCCTGTTATCATTTCTCTCCCTACAATACACACACACATGCAAGATTGCAGCCATGAATGTACGTTTACACACACCGTGCATCCACAAGCACACACACATACACACTTACCAAACACCCCCTTACTTGCCGCTCTTGATTACCCCTCCAATCCCTCAGATCTTTTTGGCCCATATGAAAAGATACTATATTATACTATGATGTAAATACTATAGTATTCATTGTAGTGTTTTTGCTGACTTTACTGTAGTATACTGTAGTATTTATAGATAACTACAGTATAAATACTGTACAGTTGAAGTCAGAAGATTACATACACCTTATCCAAATACATTTAAACTCAGTTTTTCACAATTCCTGACATTTAATCCAAGTAAAAATTCCCTGTTTTAGGCCAGTTAGGATCAACACTTTATTTTAAGAATGTGAAATATCAGAATAATAGTAGAGGGAATGATTTATTTCAGCTTTTATATTCATCACATTCCCAGTGAGTCAGAAGTTTACATTCACTCAATTAGTATTTGGTAGAATTGCCTTTAAATTGTCTAACTTGGGTCAAACGTTTCGGGTAGCCTTCCACAAGTTTCCCACAATAAGTTGGGTGAATTTTGGCCCATTCCTCCTGACAGAGCTGGTGTAACCGAGTCAGGTTAGTACGCCTCCTTGCTCGAACACAGTTTTTCAGTTCTGCCCACACATTTTCTATAGGATTGTGGTCAGGGCTTTGTCATGGCCACTCCAATACCTTGACTTTGTTGTCCTTAAGCCATTTTGCCACAACTTTGGAAGTATGCTTGGGTTCATTGTCCATTTGAAAGACCCATTTGCGACCAAGCTTTACTTCCTGACTGATGTTTCAATAGATCAACATAATTTCCCCACCTCATGATGCCATCTATTTTATGAAGTGCACCAATCCCTCCTGCAGCAAATCACCCCCACAACATGATGATGCCACCACCGTGCTTCACAGTTGGGATGGTGTTCTTCGGCTTGCAAGCATTCCCCTTTTTCCTCCAAACATAATGATGGTCATTATGGCCAAACAGTTCTATTTTTGTTTCATCAGACCAGAGGACATTTCTCCAAAAAGTATGATCTTTGTCCCCATGTGCAGTTGCAACCCGTAGTCTGGCTTTTTTATGGCGGTTTTGGAGCAGTAGCATCTTCCTTGCTGAGCGGCCTTTCAGGTTATGTCGATATAGGACTTGTTTTACTGTGAATTCAGATACTTTTGAATCTGTTTCCTCCAGCATCTTCACAAGGGCCTTTGCTGTTGTTCTGAGATTGATTTGCACTTCTCACACCAAAGTACGTTCATCTCTAGGAGACAAAACGCGTCTCCTTCATGAGCGGTATGACAGCTGCGTGGTCCCATGGTGTTTTTACTTGTGTACTATTGTTTGTACAGATGAACGTGGTACATTCAGGAGTTTGGAAATTGCTCCCGAGGTTGAACCAGACTTGTGGAGGTCTACAATTTATTTTCTGAGGTCTTGGCTGATTTCTTTTGATTTTCCCATGATGTCAATCAAAGAGGCAGTGAGTTTGAAGGTAGGCTTTGAAATACATCCACAGGTACACCTCCAATTGACTCAAATTATGTCAATTAGCCGAAGCCATGACCGTTTTATGGAATTGTCCAAGATGTTTAAAGGCACAGTCAACTTAGTGTATGTAAACTTCTGACCCACTGGAATTATAAGTGAAATCATCTGTCTGTAAACAGTTGTTACAAAGTAGATGTCCTAACCGACTTACCAAAGCTAAAGTTTGTTAACAAGATATTTGTTGAGTTTTATTGACTCCAACCTAAGTGTATGTAAACTTCCGACTTCAACTGTATACTATAGTAATTAATATGGTGTTTTTGCAGATTGTAGTATACTGTAGTATTTACTGTAGTGTTTTGGCAGACTGTAGTATACAGTAGTGTTTTTGTGGACATCACTGTAATATCTACTGTAGTTTTTAATTATATTTGATATAGAAACCTACTGGAGAAATACTAAAAAGGCAAATGTTCCATAACCTGTAGGTAGGTATGACTGGGGTCTGAATGGATTGTTCATAGCTTCTGCTTTTTTCTATAACCTGTAAGTAAAACAACATACTTTATGGTGTATACTTGGCATGTAGGTTTCTCACCCATGGGTGCCACAAATTGCAATGTGGGGGAGGGGAACGGGCAGGGTATATGTAAATAAGATACTGTGGCATTTACTACAGTTTAAAAAAAGTGTGGTGTTCTTGCGGACTATAGTGTTTTTGCGGACATTATTATTGTATTTACTACAGTGTTTTTTGTTTACTATAGATTCTACAGTATACTGCAACATTCTGTAGTAAGTACTACACATGATCGAGGGATAGTACAGTGTGTAGTATAGTATTCTACAATAGTTTACTATAGAATTTTATAGTACTTATTCTACAGTAAACTGTAGTATTTTTTATGTGGGAGTATCAACAACATCTGCCCACTCCTCATCTTCCTGTCTGGATGTCCAATTCAGAATTAATCAAGAATCCAAGAAACTGTTCTGGAGACAGAACGGATGAGAATCCATGTCTTTGGCCTTTGAAGGTAACCATCTTTCAGATGCAGCGAAGAAAAATAAATAAGAAATTGTCCTTATTAGGCATACACTTCTATCGAATCTATCTCTGTCTCTCTGTCTCACACACACTTTACCCCTTCTGAACACTTGTCTTTTGAAGTGTGCCCAATGAAGAGCCTCTGACTTTCTCCCTTGTTTAGTAGCTAATCAGCTGAAGCTGTGTGTATAATCAGGAAGGGGAATAGTCTATGTGAGGGATTTTGGGGTTGGAGAAGGTAGGAGCGAGCCAATGAACATCTGGTGAACAGGTGTTACGGTAAGACACACTGAGTCACATAAGGCAGCGCATTTCAAAAGACATGTGTTCAGAAGGGGTAAGGTGTGTGTGAGACAGAGAAGCAGAGATAGATCTTCCTGTCCGGATTGGAGCCCCCCTTGGGTTCGTTCTGTGGGGGAGATCTTCGTGGGCTATACTCTGCCTTGTCTCAGGGTAGTAAGTTGGTGGTTGAAGAGATCCCTCTAGTGGTGTGGGGGCTGTGCTTTGGCAAAGTGGGTGGGGTTATATCCTGCCTGGTTGGCCCTGTCCGGGGGTATAGTCGGAAGGGGCCACAGTGTCTCCCGACCCCTCCTGTCTCAGCCTCCAGTAATTATGCTGCAATAGTTTTTGTCAGAGGGCTAGGGTCTGTCTGTTATATCCGGAGTATGAGTTACACATGGAGTAAAACAAACATACAGTCAATAATACAGTATAAACAAGTCTATATACGATGTGAGCAAATGAGGTGAGATAAGGGAGGTAAAGGCAAAAAAAGGCCATGGTGACAAAGTAAATACAATATAGCAAGTAAAACAGTGGAATGGTAGATTTGCAGTGGAAGAATGTGCAAAGTAGAAAAAAAAATAATAATAAATAACTAAATAAAATAAATACAGTAGGGAAAGAGGTAGTTTTTTGGGCTAAATTATAGGTGGGCTATGTACAGGTGCAATAATCTGTGAGCTGCTCTGACAGTTGGTGCTTAAAGCTAGTGAGGGAGATAAGTGTTTCCAGTTTCAGAGATTTTTGTAGTTCGTTCCAGTCATTGGCAGCAGAGAACTGGAAGGAGAGGCGGCCAAAGAAAGAATTGGTTTTGGGGTGACCAAAAATATATACCTGCTGGAGCGCGTGCTACAGGTGGGTGATTCTATGGTGACCAGCGAGCTGAGATAAGGGGGGACTTTACCTAGCAGGGTCTTGTAGATGACATGGAGCCAGTGGGTTTGGCGACGAGTATGAAGCGAGGGCCAGCCAACGAGAGCGTACAGGTCGCAATGGTGGGTAGTATATGGGGCTTTGGTGACAAAACGGATTGCACTGTGATAGACTGCATCCAATTTGTTGAGTAGGGTATTGGAGGCTATTTTGTAAATGACATCGCCAAAGTCGAGGATTGGTAGGATGGTCAGTTTTACAAGGGTATGTTTGGCAGCATGAGTGAAGAATGCTTTGTTGTGAAATAGGAAGCCAATTCTAGATTTAACTTTGGATTGGAGATGTTTGATGTGGGTCTGGAAGGAGATTTTACAGTCTAACCAGACACCTAGGTATTTGTAATTGTCCACGTATTCAAAGCCGTCCAGAGTAGTGATGTTGGACAGGCGGGCAGGTGCAGGCAGCGATCGGTTGAAGAGCATGCATTTAGTTGGAGGCCACGGAAGGAGAGTTGTATGGCATTGAAGCTTGCCTGGAGGGTTGTTAACACAGTGTCCAAAGAAGGGCCAGAAGTATACAGAATGGTGTCGTCTGCGTAGAGGTGGATCAGAGACTCACCGGCAGCAAGAGCGACATCATTGATATATACAGAGAAGAGAGTCGGTCCAAGAATTGAACCCTGTGGCACCCCCATAGAGACTGCCAGAGGTCTGGACAGCAGACCCTCCGATTTGACACACTGAACTCTATCAGAGAAGTAGTTGGTGAACCAGGCGAGGCAATCATTTGAGAAACCAAGGCTATCGAGTCTGCCGATGAGGTTGTGGTGATTGACAGAGTCGAAAGCCTTGGCCAGATCAATGAATACGGCTGCACAGTTTCTTATCGATGGTGGTTAAGATATCGTTTAGGACCTTGAGCGTGGCTGAGGGGCACCCATGACCAGCTCTGAAACCAGATTGCATAGCAGAGAAGGTATGGTGAGATTCGAAATGGTCGGTAATCTGTTTGTTGACTTGGCTTTCGAAGACCCTAGAAAGGCAGGGTAGGATAGATATAGGTCTGTAGCAGTTTGAGTCAATAGTGTCCCCCTTTGAAGACATTTACATTTAAGTCATTTAGCAGACGCTCTTATCCAGAGCGACTTACAAATTGGTGCATACACCTTATGACAACCAGTGGAACAGCCACTTGCATCTAAATCTTGTTGGGGGGGAAGGATTACCTACCCTTACTTACCCTATCCTAGGTATTCCTTGAAGAGGTGGGGTTTCAGGTGTCTCCGGAAGGTGGTGATTGACTCCGCTGTCCTGGCGTCGTGAGGGAGTTTGTTCCACCATTGGGGGCCAGAGCAGCGAACAGTTTTGACTGGGCTGAGCGGGAACTGTACTTCCTCAGTGGTAGGGAGGCGAGCAGGCCAGAGGTGGATGAACGCAGTGCCCTTGTTTGGGTGTAGGGCCTGATCAGAGCCTGGAGGTACTGAGGTGCCGTTCCCCTCACAGCTCCGTAGGCGAGCACCATGGTCTTGTAGCGGATGCGAGCTTCAACTGGAAGCCAGTGGAGAGAGCGGAGGAGCGGGGTGACGTGAGAGAACTTGGGAAGGTTGAACACCAGACGGGCTGCGGCGTTCTGGATGAGTTGTAGGGGTTTAATGGCACAGGCAGGGAGCCCAGCCAACAGCGAGTTGCAGTAATCAAGACGGGAGATGACAAGTGCCTGGATTAGGACCTGCGCCGCTTCCTGTGTGAGGCAGGGTCGTACTCTGCGGATGTTGTAGAGCATGAACCTACAGGAACGGGACACCGCCTTGATGTTAGTTGAGAACGTCAGGGTGTTGTCCAGGATCACGCCAAGGTTCTTAGCGCTCTGGGAGGAGGACACAATGGAGTTGTCAACCGTGATGGCGAGATCATGGAACGGGCAGTCCTTCCCCGGGAGGAAGAGGAGCTCCGTCTTGCTGAGGTTCAGCTTGAGGTGGTGATCCGTCATCCACACTGATATGTCTGCCAGACATGCAGAGATGCGATTCGCCACCTGGTCATCAGAAGGGGGAAAGGAGAAGATTAATTGTGTGTCGTCTGCATAGCAATGATAGGAGAGACCATGTGAGGTTATGACAGAGCCAAGTGACTTGGTGTATAGCGAGAATAAGAGAGGGCCTAGAACAGAGCCCTGGGGACACCAGTGGTGAGAGCGCGTGGTGAGGAGACAGATTCTCGCCACGCCACCTGGTAGGAGCGACCTGTCAGGTAGGACGCAATCCAAGCGTGGGCCGCGCCGGAGATGCCCAACTCGGAGAGGGTGGAGAGGAGGATCTGATGGTTCACAGTATCGAAGGCAGCCGATAGGTCTAGAAGGATGAGAGCAGAGGAGAGAGAGTTAGCTTTAGCAGTGCGGAGCGCCTCCGTGATACAGAGAAGAGCAGTCTCAGTTGAATGACTAGTCTTGAAACCTGACTGATTTGGATCAAGAAGGTCATTCTGAGAGAGATAGCGGTAGAGCTGGCCAAGGACGGCACGCTCAAGAGTTTTGGAGAGAAAAGAGAGAAGGGATACTGGTCTGTAGTTGTTGACATCGGAGGGATCGAGTGTAGGTTTTTTCAGAAGGGGTGCAACTCTCGCTCTCTTGAAGACGGGAGGGACGTAGCCAGCGGTCAGGGATGAGTTGATGAGCGAGGTGAGGTAAGGGAGAAGGTCTCCGGAAATGGTCTGGAGAAGAGAGGAGGGGATAGGGTCAAGCGGGCAGGTTGTTGGGCGGCCGGCCGTCACAAGACGCGAGATTTCATCTGGAGAGAGAGGGGAGA
The DNA here is from genome assembly GCF_023373465.1 of Oncorhynchus keta. Classification (NCBI taxonomy): domain Eukaryota; kingdom Metazoa; phylum Chordata; class Actinopteri; order Salmoniformes; family Salmonidae; genus Oncorhynchus; species Oncorhynchus keta. The sequence continues at coordinate 20,302,345 of NC_068456.1, forward strand.
AAGAGGTCAGAGCATAGGGTAGGGCAGTGTGAGCAGAACCAGCGGTGTCGTTTGACTTAGCAAACGAGGATCGGATGTCATCGACCTTCTTTTCAAAATGGTTGACGAAGTCATCTGCAGAGAGGGAGGAGGGAGGGGGGGGAGGATTCAGGAGGGAGGAGAAGGTGGCAAAGAGCTTCCTAGGGTTAGAGGCAGATGCTTGGAACTTAGAATGGTAGAAAGTGGCTTTAGCAGCAGAGACAGAGGAGGAAAATGTAGAGAGGAGGGAGTGAAAGGATGCCAGGTCCGCAGGGAGGCGAGTTTTCCTCCATTTCCGCTCGGCTGCCCGGAGCCCTGAAGAGGGGGATGACCGCAGTTGCTTTCCAATCTTTGGGGATCTCAGACGACACGAAAGAGAGGTTGAACAGGCTAGTAATAGGGTTGGCAACAATTTCGGCAGATCATTTTTAGAAAGAAAGTGTCCAGATTGTCGAGCCCGGCTAATTTGTAGTGGTCCAGATTTTGCAGCTCTTTCAGAACATCAGCTGACTGGATTTGGGAGAAGGAGAAATGGGGAAGGCTTGGGCGAGTTGCTGTGGGGGGTGCAGTGCTGTTGACCGGGGTAGGAGTAGCCAGGCGGAAAGCATGGCCAGCCATTGAAAAATGCCTCTTGAAATTCTCAATTATAGTGGATTTATCAGTGGTGACAGTGTTTCCTATCTTCAGTGCAATGGGCAGCTGGGAGGAGGTGTTCTTATTCTCCATGGACTTTACAGTGTCCCAGAACTTTTTTGAGTTAGTGTTGCAGGAAGCAAATATCTGCTTGAAAAAGCTAGCCGTGGCTTTTCTAACTACCTGTGTATAATGGTTTCTAGCTTCCCTGAACAGCTGCATATCACGGGGGCTGTTCGATGCTAATGCAGAACGCCATAGGATATTTTTGTGTTGGTTAAGGGCAGTCAGGTCTGGGGAGAACCAAGGGCTATATCTGTTCCTGGTTCTAAATTTCTTGAATGGGGCATGCTTATTTAAGATGGTTAGGAAGGCATTTAAAAAAAATAATAATAATAACCTGGCATCCTCTACTGATGGGATGAGATCAATATCCTTCCAGGATACCCCGGCCAGGTCGATTAGAAAGGCCTGGTCGCTGAAGTGTTTCAGTGATGAGTGGAGGTCCGTTTGACAGTGATGAGTGGAGGTCGTTTGACCGCTGACCCATTACGGATGCAGGCAATGAGGCAGTGATCGCTGAGATCTTGGTTGAAGACAGCAGAGGTGTATTTAGAGGGCAAGTTGGTTTGGATGATATCTATGAGGGTGCCCGTGTTTAAGTCTTTGGGGAGGTACCTGGTAGGTTCAATGATAATTTGTGTGAGATTGAGGGCATCAAGCTTAAATTGTAGGATGGCTGGGGTGTTAAGCATGTTCCAGTTTAGGTCGCCTAGCAGCATGAGCTCTGAAGATATATGGGGGGCAATCAGTTCACATATGGTGTCCAGAGCACAGCTGGGGACAGAGGGTGGTCTATAGCAGGCAGTTCTATCTTGTCTGAAAATGTTGTAGTTTGGGATGAATATTTCAGAATTTTTGGTGGTCTTCCTAAGCCAGGATTCAGACACAGCTAGAACATCCAGGTTGGCAGAGTGTGCTAAAGCAGTGAATAAAACAAACTTAGGGAGAAGGCTTCTAATGTTAACATGCATGAAACCAAGGCTATTACGGTTACAGAAGTCATCAAAAGAGAGCGCCTGCGGAATAGGAGTGGAGCTCGGCATTGCAGGGCTTGGATTCACCTTTACATCGCCAGAGGAACAGAGGAGGAGTAGGATAAGGGTACGGCTAAAAGCAATAAGAATTGGTCGTCTAGAACGTCTGGAACAGAGATTAAAAGGAGGTTTCTGGGGGCGATAAAATAGCTTCAAGGTATAATGTACAGACAAAGGTATGGTAGGATGTGAATACAGTGGAGGTAAACCTAGGTATTGAGTGATGATGAGAGAGATATTGTCTCTGGAAACATAATTGAAACCAGGAGATGTCATCGCATGTGTGGGTGGTGGAACTAATAGGTTGGATAAGGTATAGTGAGCAGGACTAGAGGCTCTACAGTGAAATAAGCCAATAAACACTAACCAGAGCAGCAATGGACAAGGCATATTGACATTAAGGAGAGGCATGCTTAGTCGAGTGATCAAAAGGGTCCAGTGAGTAGTGAGGTTGGTTGGGGTCACGGCGATTCAGACAGCTAGCCGGGCCATCGGTAGCAAGCTAACATAGGATGGAGGTCTGTTTTTAGCCACCTCGTGCATTTCCGTTGGTAGGATTAGTGGGGTTCCGTGTGGTAGAGGGGATCAATCCAATTCGCAAAAAAAAACAATAGATATAGTTATAGAGGCCCAAGAAAAAATAAATAAATAAATAAATTGTCCGATAGGTCTATTCAGATAGCAGCCGATAAGACAGCTAACGATTAGCGGACCGCAGATGGGCGTTCAGGTAACGTTGCGACGGAGGAGCCAGCCGGATAACTCCCTTGGGTAGATAACGTCGGTAGTCCAGTTGTGAAGGCAAGGTGGGGCTCCGCGTTGGCAGTAAAACGGGTCCGGATAGGTGATTGTAGCACAGGAGTGACTGATGGAACTCTTCAGCTGGCTAGCTCCGGGGACATGGAGAGAAAAATAGGTCCGGTATGTTCCGGTACGAGCCGCGCTGTACAAAACTGGCGATAGATGTTCGAGCTAAAGGATAGCTGATGACCACAAAGCGTGGTTAGCTGAATACTCACGATTAGCCAGTAAAGAAGCTAACTAGCTTCTGATTAGCTTCTGGATTAGCTACTGGCTAGCTTCTATGGAGGATTACAGATTTGAGTTAAATAATACTTTATTTTAAAAAAATATAAATTGGTGAGTGTTTTGAAGATGAGTTTATGGAAAATAAAAAATAGATATAAAAATGTATGCGAGGAAAGTTGTAAATATATATATATATATATATGGGACACGCCAAGATGAGGATGAGAGAGAGAGAGAGAGAGAGAGAGAGAGAGAGAGAGAGAGAGAGAGAGAATCATTTAATTCAGTAGTATTATCTTTAGATATGTTCTATACGACTGATGGTAGCTAATTGTATTAGTGTAACAACGCAGCTACTGCCAGCTAGCCTACTTCAGCAGTACTGTATCATTTGAATCATTTTAGTCAATAAGATTCTTGCTACGTAAGCTTAACTTTCTGAACATTCGAGACGTGTAGTCCACTTGTCATTCCAATCTCCTTTGCATTAGCGTAGCCTCTTCTGTAGCCTGTCAACTATGTGTCTGTCTATCCCTGTTCTCTCCTCTCTGCACAGACCATACAAACGCTCCACACCGCGTGGCCGCGGCCACCCTAATCTGGTGGTCCCAGCGCGCACGACCCACGTGGAGTTCCAGGTCTCCGGTAGCCTCTGGAACTGCCGATCTGCGGCCAACAAGGCAGAGTTCATCTCAGCCTATGCCTCCCTCCAGTCCCTCGACTTCTTGGCACTGACGGAAACATGGATCACCACAGACAACACTGCTACTCCTACTGCTCTCTCTTCGTCCGCCCACGTGTTCTCGCACACCCGAGAGCTTCTGGTCAGCGGGGTGGTGGCACCGGGATCCTCATCTCTCCCAAGTGGTCATTCTCTCTTTCTCCCCTCACCCATCTGTCTATCGCCTCCTTTGAATTCCATGCTGTCACAGTTACCAGCCCTTTCAAGCTTAACATCCTTATCATTTATCGCCCTCCAGGTTCCCTCTGAGAGTTCATCAATGAGCTTGATGCCTTGATAAGCTCCTTTCCTGAGGACGGCTCACCTCTCACAGTGCTGGGCGACTTTAACCTCCCCACGTCTACCTTTGACTCATTCCTCTCTGCCTCCTTCTTTCCACTCCTCTCCTCTTTTGACCTCACCCTCTCACCTTCCCCCTTACTCACAAGGCAGGCAATACGCTCGACCTCATCTTTACTAGATGCTGTTCTTCCACTAACCTCATTGCAACTCCCCTCCAAGTCTCCGACCACTACCTTGTATCCTTTTCCCTCTCGCTCTCATCTAACACCTCCCACACTGCCCCTACTCGGATGGTATCGCGCCGTCCCAACCTTCGCTCTCTCTCCCCCGCTACTCTCTCCTCTTCCATCCTATCATCTCTTCCCTCTGCTCATACCTTCTCCAACCTATCTCCTGATTCTGCCTCCTCAACCCTCCTCTCCTCCCTTTCTGCATCCTTCGACTCTCTATGTCCCCTATCCTCCAGGCCGGCGCGGTCCTCCCCCTCCCGCCCCGTGGCTCGACGACTCATTGCGTGCTCACAGAATAGGGCTCCGGGCAGCTGAGCGGAAATGGAGGAAAACTCGCCTCCCTGCGGACCTGGCATCCTTTCACTCCCTCCTCTCTACATTTTCCTCCTCTGTCTCTGCTGCTAAAGCCATTTTCTACCACTCTAAATTCCAAGCATCTGCCTCTAACCCTAGGAAGCTCTTTGCCACCTTCTCCTCACTCCTGAATCCTCCTCCCCCTCCCCCTCCTCCCTCTCTGCAGATGACTTCGTCAACCATTTTGAAAAGAAGGTCGACGACATCCGATCCTCGTTTGCTAAGTCAAACGGCACCGCTGGTTCTGCTCACACTGCCCTACCCTGTGCTCTGACCTCTTTCTTCCCTCTCTCTCCAGATGAAATCTCGCGTCTTGTGACGGCCGGCCGCCCAACAACCTGCCCGCTTGACCCTATCCCCTCCTCTCTTCTCCAGACCATTTCCGGAGACCTTCTCCCTTACCTCACCTCGCTCATCAACTCATCCCTGACCGCTGGCTATGTCCCTTCCGTCCTCAAGAGAGCGAGAGTTGCACCCCTTCTGAAAAAACCTACACTCAATCCCTCCGATGTCAACAACTACAGACCAGTATCCCTTCTTTCTTTTCTCTCCAAAACTCTTGAACGTGCCGTCCTTGGCCAGCTCTCCCGCTATCTCTCTCTGAATGACCTTCTTGATCCAAATCAGTCAGGTTTCAAGACTAGTCATTCAACTGAGACTGCTCTTCTCTGTATCACGGAGGCGCTCCGCACCACTAAAGCTAACTCTCTCTCCTCTGCTCTCATCCTTCTAGACCTATCGGCTGCCTTCGATACTGTGAACCATCAGATCCTCCTCTCCACCCTCTCCGAGTTGGGCATCTCCGGCGCGGCCCACGCTTGGATTGCGTCCTACCTGACAGGTCACTCCTACCAGGTGGCGTGGCGAGAATCTGTCTCCTCACCACGCGCTCTCACCACTGGTGTCCCCCAGGGCTCTGTTCTAGGCCCTCTCCTATTCTCGCTATACACCAAGTCACTTGGCTCTGTCATAACCTCACATGGTCTCTCCTATCATTGCTATGCAGACGACACACAATTAATCTTCTCCTTTCCCCCTTCTGATGACCAGGTGGCGAATCGCATCTCTGCATGTCTGGCAGACATATCAGTGTGGATGACGGATCACCACCTCAAGCTGAACCTCGGCAAGACGGAGCTGCTCTTCCTCCCGGGAAGGACTGCCCGTTCCATGATCTCGCCATCACGGTTGACAACTCCATTGTGTCCTCCTCCCAGAGCGCTAAGAACCTTGGCGTGATCCTGGACAACACCCTGTCATTCTCAACTAACATCAAGGCGGTGGCCCGTTCCTGTAGGTTCATGCTCTACAACATCCGCAGAGTACGACCCTGCCTCACACAGGAAGCGGCGCAGGTCCTAACCCAGGCACTTGTCATCTCCCGTCTGGACTACTGCAACTGGCTGTTGGCTGGGATCCCTGCCTGTGCCATTAAACCCCTACAACTCATCCAGAACGCCGCAGCCCGTCTGGTGTTCAACCTTCCCAAGTTCTCTCACGTCACCCCGCTCCTCCGCTCTCTCCACTGGCTTCCAGTTGAAGCTCGCATCCACTACAAGACCATGGTGCTTGCCTACGGAGCTGTGAGGGGAACGGCACCTCAGTACCTCCAGGCTCTGATCAGGCCCTACACCCAAACAAGGGCACTGCGTTCATCCACCTCTGGCCTGCTCGCCTCCCTACCACTGAGGAAGTACAGTTCCCGCTCAGCCCAGTCAAAACTGTTCGCTGCTCTGGCCCCCAATGGTGGAACAAACTCCCTCACGACGCCAGGACAGCGGAGTCAATCACCACCTTCCGGAGACACCTGAAACCCCACCTCTTTAAGGAATACCTAGGATAGGATAAGTAATCCTTCTCCCCCCTTTAAGATTTAGATGCACTATTGTAAAGTGACTATTCTACTGGATGCCATAAGGTGAATGCACCAATTTGTAAGTCGCTCTGGATAAGAGCGTCTGCTAAATGACTTAAATGTAAATGTAAATGTAATTAAAATGCTATGTGATTTGTACATTGAGTCAGCACAGAAACATTAAGCCATAGGGGGCACAGGGGCACGTGCACCTTCAGATTTGTCCTGTTTAAAAAATGACCCTCCCCAACATTTTTGGGGGAGGGTAATACCACTAGCCACCTAACAATTTTCTGAAGTTGTCTTTAGCTAGCGCAGATAGGTTCCCAATCTCCCTACCCAATTTCAGGCTATCAATCAAGTTATAGTAGGTTGCTGGCAAGGTTTGTAGACTTTAGAAAAGCAAGCAATTACTACACTTACTGAATAAGACTATCATTAATTTTCATCCTTTACCCAGATTTGAATGGAAATGCAGAGAAGCATATTTAGTTTCTTTAAAAAAATAACCATCAGTCAGGAGGATTCTTGACATCTCAAGAGGAATGCTGAGATATTCAGAAAAATATTAATATTATTTACATAGAATTAAGCATAATGATTATGGCTCTAGATACTCCCAGTCGATATTCACGGAACTATCCTCGATCACGTCCACAAATTGGGGAAAACAAACATTCTTTCCCATTGACCTCCATTGTAAAAGAGCCAACTTCATCGTCCATTTTTAGTTATACAGAAATTACAACACATGCCGAAAAGCTGCTGTGTTGTTCAATGTACATGTTACCAGGTCAAAATTCCTGACCTACGGTTTGCAATACTCCCACGTAGGTACATAGAGACTGCGAAAGAGCCCTGTTGCTTCAGGCTATTCGGCGAATGGAAAATGGAAAATTTAGGGGACACGGTGTCCAAGTATTCTACACGTAACTGTGTGTGGAAATTCTTTAATCACAGGTGATACATTTAACTTGTTTACTACAGTCAGTTTGTAACCCCGTTCACTACTTGTAGTTGGATAGTTCTGGTCGGTAACTTGCTAGCACTCACGTGGCTGCTATCACCATCATGAACAGGGGCATGAGGGAAGCCCTACAACATAATGTTTCCTAAGTAGTGAGAATGCTTCGGAGCAGGCATTATTGAAAAGTCATCTTTAGACATGTTGTACTTTTTAAAATAGTTATTTAATGACTAAAATAAGCAGACAACAAGAAACTTGCATTTGAAAAAGGTCACTTTTTTGCTGTGAGGCAATGGGGTAACCTACCGAAGGTAAACACAGGTTGTTAACCCCACAGGTGGGTAAGGCCTTCTACGTTTTATCTAATATTGACTGGGACTATTGCAGGTGTTTGAAAAATTCACAATTCACCAACTAGTCCCCCTCCAGACCAACCCCCAGTCACACTCACGTACTTTGTGCCCCCTCAGATATTTGGGGTTTATGACGTCACTGTGGTAAGTGGTTGGTGTTATGACGGTGACCATTACAGCTGGGTTTTAGATGACAAGAGGCAACAGTGTGGAACTGGGCTACAACAGCCTGTTCTGAGAGCTTCATGTTGAGCTCAACATGGCATGGTGGGACACAGAATTGAGTACCGCTGCTGTTTGTATTATTTTAAAGATGCATTTAGCACTACCAAGCTATAGTTGGAATGAACCTACAGTATTAAATCTTAAATAAATATGTTTTGCTTTGGGCTGTGCTATAGTGTAGGGAGACACTCTGTCCAAGGTTGAGGTTGCTTCCTCCAATTATCCTCATGTTGTTCTTTATTTGTCCACTAACTTGCATTGATGGATTAGGCTTAGGGATTTCATATGACATTCTATGGTCTCACCTTGATTTTCAAAGTGAAAATATGCTTTCAAATGTGCTTTCAAACCATACACAGATGTTTTGCGGCAGCCATTTGAAGGAAGGTAAAGTAATCTGGCCCTCAAACCATCACGGTCACCTAATAATCCAAAGTTTACAATTGACTCATTCATCCCCCTCCTCTCCCCTGTAACTATTCCCCAGGTCGTTGCTGCAAATGAGAAAGTGTTCTCAAGTCAATTTACCTGGTAAAATGACAGATAAATAAAAAAATCATCCACTTTCTATTACGATTAAAGGGGAGAGAGCGTGACAAAAATAAGTATGATTCAGGTGAACCCACTCGCTCTCTATAGTCATTAAAATATTCAGAATGTTGAATGGCCATAGGTTTCATAGACTTTCTTGACACTGTGAGTGATGGTGATTGTATCCATGTCCGACATTGTACGGGTCACATGCTATAGGCTTCCTGAACAAGCTAAGTAGAACTGTGGATTGTAATTCCCACTACACCTTTCCAACAAATGATAATCTTTGAGTCAATTCTTAGTGATTTACCAATTTGGCTTCATGTTGATTCCATTATGTTTTATTGTGAGGTTTTGCTACTTCCACTTTAAAAATCAGTGCATGGTTTACAGCTTGCTGAATGAAAATGTAGGAAATTGATTAGATGTTCACAGATCAATAAGATGTGAATTGTGAATCAAGAAAATGTGCTGAATACCATTTATGACAGATGGGACCCCTGAAAAGGGGAACAATGCTCTGTGATTATGCACATGCAGACTAAAGTGTCTGCTAGGATGTGACAAGCAGATTGAGTGGACTGAAAATCAAGTCAATTCATACGATTATTCCATCAAGCACCGAACAAAGATCAAGCGCTATATAGCCTCAACACATGGTTAAAGCTATCATTTTATATTGTGAATGATCAGTCCATGCATAACTCTGTTTTTTAATTTGAGAGTGTTTCCATTTCTCCAGCTCGGTTCCTTAGATTTCTACCAAAACAGTGGCGGGGAGTTCGCTTTGTTATTGTTTCAACAGATAATTCCCTCTTTATAGTTTTTGTGAGCACAATGTATAATGCACCCATTGAGAAAGTGTGCCTGACAGTCAGTCAGTATTCAGACATGAATCATACCGACTTGTGATCAGTGTTTGAATGGGACTCCCATCCCATAGTAGCGCTCTAATAGTGCCCAAGACTGTATGTCTGGGTGTGTTCCCAGCTCTGCTTCATGTCACACATTATTATTAACCCCCGGGCAGGCCTTTGATAGCTGGGGCTGCTGTCCTATAGAAGGCCCTTATAATCAGAGCCCCCATAGAAAACAGAGAGGTCCTGCAGAAAGGGAACTCTCTGAAGCTCACGAAAGCTGCTTGTATGCTAACGGCATGACATGGAAAAGGATCAGAGAGAGAGAGAGAGAGAGAGAGAGAGAGAGAGAGAGAGAGAGAGAGAGAGAGAGAGAGAGAGAGAGAGAGAGAGAGAGAGAGAGAGAGAGAGAGAGAGAGAGGGGAAAACAGTAGTGAGTGAAAGAGAAAGTATGGTAAGTAGAGATGGAGAGGAGGAGAAGTGTCGGAGAGAGATTGAGTCAGTAGGGCACTGTCACTATGATGGAAAGCGAGAGGGCACTGTCGCTATGATGGAAAGCGAGAGGGCACTGTCGCTATGATGGAAAGCGAGAGAGCACTGTCGCTATGATGGAAAGCGAGAGAGCACTGTCGCTATGATGGAAAGCGAGAGAGCACTGTTGCTATGATGGAAAGCGAGAGGGCACTGTCGCTATGATGGAAAACAGGAGGGCACTGTCGCTATGATGGAAAGCGAGAGGTCACTGTCGCTATGATGGAAAGCGAGAGAGCACTGTCGCTATGATGGAAAGCGAGAGGGCACTGTCGCTATGATGGAAAGCGAGAGGGCACTGTCGCTATGATGGAAAGCGAGAGGGCACTGTTGCTATGATGGAAAGCGAGAGATCACTGTCGCTATGATGGAAAGCGAGAGAGCACTGTCGCTATGCTGGAAAGCGAGAGGGCACTGTCGCTATGATGGAAAGCGAGAGGGCACTGTCGCTATGATGGAAAGCGGGAGAGCTCAGACAGAAAGGAGAGGAAAGGATATGTACCGGAGAGAGGTTGGAGAGAGAAACAAAGACAGACACAGAGATGGATCAGAGCAGCTTTGGTTTAGTATTCTGGTCCAACAGTGAAATTCAATAACTCATATCTCATATTTACAAATTATGCCAAGGACATACAGCAGCTATCCCTTGCCTATGAAGGAATAATTATTTTTCTAAAAATACATGCCTACCAAATTGGATGCACTCCACAAAATGAATGTACTGCTCAGCGAGTATTCTGAAAGGGACTTTCATTGTCACAATAAGGTGATGTTATTAATATTTTGTATACCCTGTATACTTTAGAAAGTTAGATACATGCTTTTTCTTTTTAATCTCCAGTAACATACAGAGTTTGAGTCAGAAGTTTACATAGACTTAGGTTGGAGTCATTAAAACTAGTTTTTCAACCACTCCACACATTTCTTGTTAACAAACTATAGTTTTGGCAAGTCGGTTAGGACATCTACTTTGTGCATGACACAAGTAATTTTTCCAACAATTGTTTACAGACAGACTATTTCACTTATAATTTATTGTATCACAATTCCAGTGGGTCAGAAGTTTACATACACTAAGTTGACTGTGCCTTTAAACAGCTTGGACAATTCCAGAAAATTATGTCATGGCTTTAGAAGTTTCTGATAGGCTAATTGACATAAATTGAGTCAATTGGAGGTGTACCTGTGGATGTATTTCAAGGCCTACCTTCAAACTTAGTGCCTCTTCACTTGACATCATGGGAAAATCAAAAGAAATCAGCCAAGACCTCAGAAAAAAAATGTGTAGACCTCCACAAGTCTGGTTCATCCTTGGGAGCAATTTACAAATACCTGAAGGTACCACGTTCATCTGCACAAACAATAATACACAAGTATAAACACCATGGGACCACGCAGCTGTCCTACCGCTCAGGAAAGAGACACATTCTGTCTCCTAGAGATGAACATACTTTGGTGTGAAAAGTGCAAATCAATCCCAGAACAACAGCAAAGGACCTTGTGAAGATGCTGAAGGAAACAGGTACAAAAGTATTATTCATCCACAGTAAAACGAGTCCTATATTGACATAACCTGAAAGGCCACTCAGCAAGGAAGAAGCCACTGCTCCAAAACCGCCAGACTACGGTTTGCAACTGCACATGAGGACAAGGATCGAAATGTCCTCTGGTCTGATGAAACAAAAATATAACTTTTTGGCCATAATGACCATCATTAGGTTTGGAGGAAAAAGGGGAATGCTTGCAAGCCGAAGAACACCATCCCAACCGTGAAGCACGGGGGTGGCATCATCATGTTGTGGGGGTGATTTGCTGCAGGAGGGCCTGGTGCACTTCACAAAATAGATTGCATCATAAGGAAGGGAAATTTTGTCGATATATTGAAGCAACATCTCAAGACATCAGTCAGGAAGTTAAAGCTTGGTCGCAAATGGGTCTTCCAAATGGACAATGACCCCAAGCATATTTCCAAAGTTGTGGCAAAATTGTTTGAAGACAACAAAGTCAAGGTACTGGAGTGGCCATCACAAAGCCCTGCCCTCAATCCTATAGAAAATGTGTGGGCAGAACTGAAAAAGTATGTGCAAGCAAGGTGGTATACAAACCTTACTCAGTTACACCAGCTCTGTTAAGAGCAATGGGCCAAAATTCACCCAACTTATTGTGGGAAGCTTGTGGAAGGCTACCCAAAACGTTTGACCCAAGTTAAGCAATTTAAAGGCAATGCTACCAAATACTAATTGAGTGTATGTAAACTTCTGACTCACTGGGAATGTGATGAAAGACATTAAATCTAAAATAAATCATTCTCTCTACTATTATTCTGACATTTCACATTCTTAAAATAAAGTGGTGATCCTAACTGACCTAAGACAGGGAATTTTTACTAGGATTAAATGTCAGGAATTGTGAAAAACTGAGTTTAAATGTATTTGGCTAAGGTGTATGTAAACTTCCACCTTCAACTATACAGAAGGATGCAACTTTTATGATTGTATACCATAGTAAAATAGGATGACATATGATAGTGATTTTACCTCATAAATATAATATATGCTAATTATGTGATTGTATGCACTGATTGACAATGAACATATACTGCTTTGCTTCACTATACTCTGATGATTCTATGAAGAGTGTGTTCTCATGCCTAGATGTGAGTAGTGCTGTGCATATTCTCATCACAACCAAAGTTCAAACATGGCTAACATGCTGACCACACCGCTTGCATCGTGTCCTGGAGCATTGCAAAATAAATGTACACATACATGTTATTCAATCATTGCACCCACAGTGCTTGCGTGCGCAAACGAGCGTCTGCATTGCCAGGCGTTAAAATAGATGTCAGTTATTTTTGTGATGCTGAACGCAGTGCAAGTCGTGCCTCTCCCATCTCCTCATTGGTTTATAGAAGCAGATACCCACGTGCCATCTCCTCATTGGTTGTCCCCACGTGGGTGATTAAAATATATGAACTGAGGTCGGTCAATCGTGGTAATACACCTATGAAAGTTGATGCCAATTGCCATATAAAATCCAAAGAAGACAAAGCCTGGAAGGAGGAGAGATGACTAGAAACGATTCGGTTGGCTGTTTTATGTGTGGATTAATTGTCGGAGTAGAGGACCTTGTGCATTTCAGGTAAAATAACAACTCAACGTTTAAATCCCAGGACGAATTATCTAACAACAGCAAGCTAGCTCAATAGGACACATTAGCTAGCAACTGCAAGCTAGCTAGCTAAATCGCCATACATGTTTAATGCTTTTCGATCTGTCCCCAAATGAATATAATTGGTTCAGAGTTTGTTTTGATATTTCAACCTGATTGTCGTGATCGCGTTTGGTGTGGGGAGACAAAATCTATATGCGCACGATGGCGCATGCGCTCGTCCGGTTTGGGTATGGTGTTAGAGGAAATTATGTTTACCATTACAGTGGCAATGCCGTATTACCCTCTATTTTACAGATGAATGAGTATCATGAAAGCCACCAGGATGACACTATAAAAGAGTATTGAAGGAGGGTAAGCTCCTGACCTTTGTTGTGAGGTTACAGACAGTGGGTCATATTTGTGTCCATACAAAAACACAATACTCCACAACCCCGAAAGAAAGCCTGGACTCCGTTGCACAATGACAAGAGTGTGTGGAAGGCCACTGGTCCAACACTTTTGCCTCTGACCAAATGACCTGCCATAGCAATGGTGGGCATGGGTGTAAAATTGGAAAAGTGTGAAATTGAAGGAAGATGGGCTCACAACCTAATTTTCAACTCTAGAGTGGGAAGGGGGGATGGTTAATTATCTTTCTTAAGGCAAGGGGAACCTCAATTTAAAGACTAAGTACTTTCTACCATGTAATCTGATAGAGAATAACTAATTATTATTATGATAAACCTATTATTTATTACAATTGCAGCTGCAGCAATCAATATCTTTTTTGCATCTTTTTTGGGGTGTAGTTTTTTATAAATTTGTTTAATATTTGTCCTTGTTCTATTGTACTTTCTTTATTTGTTTTTGTGTTTGTTTCTTTCTGGTTTCTTTCTTAAATCTCTACAAGCATACCCACAGGATTTACCTAAAATCTAGGGACTATCTGAGCACATGGTGAAGTGCTCACTCCAAAGGGCTCAGACACACCAATAGCGTTTTCTGGCCACTTAGCACCTCTGAAAGTAATTTGTGAACCGAGTGCACACCGATTATCACCAATGTCCGTTTCACCATCATGTTGCTGATTAATGTTGCAGTGTACCATTGTCATATTCTCTGAAATTACAGAAAATGTGATAATTATAATATTTGGAAATTGTTTAGTTGTGTTACACACCATACGTCTACAGCGGCTGGTCCCTAAAACACAGCGCGCTGAACTATTGGCAGATGAACGCTAACGTTAGATCGTATTTGTTGCAATGTGTGCGAGCCTTTAAATATACATCGCTCAATGACCTGAAGAGTCAGCCCACATACAGCACTGCACTCAACATGTCACACCCGCGCACGCGCACGCACACGCATGATGATGACGATGATGATGATACGGTGTTTATCAGAAATGATATTTAGATTATATAATTTAACCATGGCTATACATTAATTTTGTCTGATTGTCAAAGGAATATAGAAGTTCTGAATTTAAATATGGCGGTGGGGCTGGGCAACAGTCTACGCTGGATAAATAAGTAGGGCGAGAGAGCCCATTCCCCAAGTCTCTGACAGTATTTATAATTGGTTTACACATTCCACTGCGGATTAACATTCACTTCTTGTTTGTGTTTTAATCAATCAATTAAAACATTTGGCTTCCTGTCTTGCACATGCTCGTGTCAAACCACACAATCATATCTACTGTAAATAGATCGTTTTATTTCAACGGATTCATGTACTATAACACACAATTATTGGAAACAAGGTTGTGAGTGCCTTGGACACAGCAGCTTTGTTATTATGTTCACAAAAAAAAACATTTGAAAATATGAATAGGATGGTAATTACAGGATAGTAATTCAACGCACAACACGTGTCATTCCTCGCATACTTTAATCACTGTATCAAATGTTTCATCCACTAGAAATCTTTGCATTCCACACAGAGCTCCTGGAATGATCAATGAATTCTCTATAAAACAACGGTTGTGCCACCTGCTGGCACGTCATTGTCCTCCTGGCCAATCACACTAATGTACCCGGAGAGACACTTCCCGTGCGCTCCTGGAGATTCCACAGCCTTCCGTAATTAGTGCCCGGTCCTTGGCGGGTTGTCCGCGAACAGACAACAGTTAAGCAAGGCGCGAGCGGCAAGGCTGGGCACACTGTCAGAGGGCTTCAACGACTTTGTTTGGACTGACCTATGAAACTGTGGCGAACTGTGGACTGCCTCCTTATGCCAAATATATCGTCCTCGGCTTTATCCGTCAATTAATACCGTTGTTTGTAAGAGGTAAGTACACATGTGTGAGTAATATTACAACGTGTGTTTTGTAAAAATATTTTATTTTATTAGGTTATATATATTTTTTCTTGGTCACGGTTTCTTGAATTTCTTTCTAGTAACGTTATATGCATAACGTTATATGCATAACGTTAGTTGTACGCAGTTTCACCATTATGTTGCTGATTAATGTTGCAGTGTACCATTGTCATATTCTCTGAAATTACAGAAAATGTGATAATTATAATATTTGGAAATTGTTTAGTTGTGTCATTTGCTGTTACACACCTTTTCTATAGTGTCTACATTCGAATATCGCTCTTTTCTAAGTTCGAGGAAGCAAGTGCTAGCGCATATAGCTATAGCTTTTATTTTAATGTGCTGACGTTACACCCCAGCATCCTCTACTGCAAACTGGCCCCTGAAAATAAATGAAAAAAAATGTTGCTGCCTCGCTTCATCATTTAATTTCCTTGTATTCGTGCATGATAGTTATGTGCATTTTTAGAGAAATGGAATTGAATTGTGCCCTTACATGGCATGTGGCAGCTTTCATGTATTGTGGTTACTGTTTATTTACAATGTCCAAAAATGGAAAGGCAAAGGAATGTTCCTTTTTTACTTGAGGGTAGTTTGACGTAGTGTCAGATAATGTCAAGCTTTATAGCATTGGTAACAAACTATGTAATCTACAGCCACCCCAGTGGTATAACTATCTTATTCAAGCTTTATATAGGTTGTTTAAAGATATTTTTTACATTTTTCCAAGCCAGATGTTTCACTCATATGTTTAGAGGCTTAAATCATATCTGCTTGCCATTATTTGGGATTTGTTGCATGATATACAAACTGTCAGCTATACCTGGAATGTGTTTGAGAAAATATGTATTTACATGCAGAGACTGAGCCAGTTGACTGAATATTAGAGGTACAGGTTTTGTGGTTTGGTATTTGTTACAGTTGCTATACTGTAGGTAAAGTGGCTTTGGCCTATAGATGGAAGGTGCCATGGGAATGTTGCGACAGCCTGAGATTATCATTGTTGACTAGATACAGATTCTACCCCAGATAATGTGATATAACCAAAGATTTTTGGTGTCCATTACTGGCCGTTACAGGAAAGCCCAACATTTTTTGTTCTCGATTTGGCCAAAGTGGTATCTTATAAATGTCCATGTCCAGTTGCAGGTGGTTTGTTTGAATTTAGTCACCTACTCCATCAATAAGATAAGATTTGAAATAGGCAAGATGGTGGCGTATACATTGTTGGATTACTTCATGGAGCATTTTCAAAAATTCAAATTACCGCCTGCAACTGGACACAGACATATATTTACAAGGTAGTTCTTTCGGGGTGGCAGGTAGCCTAGTGGTTAGAGTGTTGGGCCAGTAACCGAAAGATTGCTGGATTGAATCCCCGAACTGACAAGGTAAAAATCGGTTGTTCTGCCACTGAACAAGGCAGTTAACCCACTGTTCCCCTGTAGGCCGTCATTGTAAATGAGAATTTGTTCTAAACTGATCTGCCTAGTTAAATAAAGGTTAAATAAATAAGAAAGTATCACAAAATATCTATAGCGGCGGTTTGTATGGGTTTTCCTGTAACGTCCAGGAATAGACACCAACAATCTTTGGTTATACACTCTAAAAAGAAAAGGTTCCTGGAGTATCCTTTAGGGGTTATTCAAATTGAAACTGTTGGGGAACCCCTATAGTTCTTTAAAGAACCCTTTAAAAGGGTTGTTCAAAGAACCTTTTGTAATGGATCCTCGAAGAACCTTTTGGGGTTAATTATGGACATACCGTGTCCATAATGTAAAGGCCTATGAGATATTAATTGAAGAGCTAAGGGAGAAGGATGGTAAATGTGATCTACATAACATACCAATACCAATTCACATACCTTTGTATGCCTCCTTGTCTGTATACCTGCAGAGAGACACAAAGGTGAGCAGTTCAATCATCCAATACAGCTATCCTTCAACATATTCTTATAGCCTACATATTCTTACCTCTATGTTAATTGATTGAATTGTGTCCATTCTATGTTTTAGAAAGTTTTGCATAAATATGAAAAGATAGATGCTATCATCATAAAACAATGTCAATTTAGATCATACAAGGGACTAACAAACCTTACCTTAAATTGAGGAGATCTTTACATTTTTCAGTTAAGTGTCTTCACCTGCTGTCCTTTCAAATTCAAATCGAAATATTTCAGTTGGGCAATTAGGTTCCTGCAAGAACCCCCACCAACTAAGGAATTTCCTCGATAAACCCCACCTCCTATGGGGTTCTTGGAAGAACCTTTTGGGTGCCATTTTCAGTGCCAAGAACCCTAAGGTTTTTCAAAGAACTTTGAGGATTTTAGAAGAACCCTTGTTGAACCCCTCATTTTTAGTGTATCACATTATCTGGTGTACAATGTGTAGCAAATTTCTGACATGTTTTCATGGTGTGGTACTGAAGGATACTGTACAACGGGTAGGTTTAATCCTGGATGCTGATTGGTTAAAACCATGTTCCAGCCAGTGTCTATTCCAGAAGATAGCACCGGCTAAGGCAATGAGGTTGAAATGCTTACTTACTGTTCCATCTCATTGCGTAATCCACGGTCTCACCATCCTAACCAGGCAATTTATAAGCTTGATCTCCACTGTAAGAAAGCATATAGACATTCTATTCTTTCTTTTGGTTTTCAACAGCAGAGATTTGTATAAACCTCGCTATCTGTCTCTTCAACATTTGCAACATTGTTTCAATATTGAAATCTCCAGCTGGCCCATAGTAATAAACATGTCGGGAGTTGGGATCAGACAGACAGGCAACTTCTTTCAGCCAGTCGAAATCATGAATCAGCTTCATTTTTATGTATATAGACAAGGAAATGTCAATAGAAATACAGGTCAAACAAAACAAAATGCAGATAGTTTGCTGTTTTTCCAGCAAACTGGGAGGGGGGCTAGTGGTGGCTATTCAACCTGATGGTCTGGGGGTAGAAGCTATTGGCCAGTCTGAAAGCTTTTGCTATGATGCTTCTATGCTGCCTTTGTCTGAATGATGGAAGTGGGGAGAACAGGGCGTGGCTCGGGTGGCTGAGGTCCTTGATCTTCTTGGCCGTCCTGCGACACCTGGTGTTTAGGCAGGCAGTGTGCACCCAATGGTGCGTCCGGCTGAGCGGACCACCCTCTGTAGAGCCTTGCGGTCAGCAACCAGGTTGTGATACAGCCCGACAGTATGCTCTCGATGGTGCTTCTGTAGAACACTATGAGGGCCCTCGGGGACAAGCAGGATAATGCCCTCGAAGCCCGTGTTTGGAGGATATATTGGCATGTTTTGGTCATTATCACTTAAATAATACACCCTTTGATGGCCTTAGTGGGGCTGGTTAGCTAATTGTTGCTCAGACTAAACTGTATTGCTGTTCTTGCTGTAAAGGTGAACTTTTCAATGCATTATAGTGAAAATATTTCAGTCCTTGACCTACTTCATTGTAACCATACAGGTTCATTGTACTGTATATTGGCACAATTGTTGCATTTATTTGTGTTTTCCTGAGGAAATATGAGGGAGTCTCAAACTACTTTCCTTCACAATTGCATTTTTGTTACAACTCCTAAACCACACAGGCGTATCTTGAGGAAAAGTCTCATTCATGTTCCAATTATTTTATGGTACATTGCAGTAGGAAGCTCTGTCTACTTTTAGAGCAGAAATAGTCATCTATTTCACTCATTGAGCTTAATTAGTCTTCATCTTTATGTTAAATCCACTGTAATCCACTTTCCCAGGACTTCAGAACAGACCAGGACAGAGTGGCTATATTTAGACAGGCCACCACTCATTCCATGCCACTGCTTTTGTTTGTGACATCTCTTTTCAGATAGAAAATCTAAGGGCAATCTTGCTTTGTTGGAAAACTCCTCAGCTATTGGGGATATTGCTTTTAAGCACTTTGATACAATTTCCAGGTAAGGGCAAAAGCATTCTGGGAAATTTAGATGGAATGGTTCAATGGGAAGAGAACTCTGCAAAGAGGCGGTTAGGTTGAAATACCTGTGAAGTATTGGAGAAGGTGTTGAAAGTCTCTGCAGATCATTCCTTTATTGTAAACACATGTATCAAGTATGAAGGTAAGACCCAGATGCAGACAACGTCAAATTAACCTCTTTGGGGCCACCTGGCCAACATCCGGGGAAATTGCAGAGCGCGAAATTCAAAATACAAGTGTTATACATCAGTTAAAAACTCAACTTCTTGTTCATCCAGCCGCTTTGTCAGATTTAAAAAAGGCTTTACGGCGAAAGCATACCATGCGATTATCTGAGGACAGCACCCTGCATACAAAAGCATTAAAAACATTTTCTAAACAAGCAGAGGCGACACGAAAGTCAGAAAAAGCGATAAAATAAATAATTTACCTTTGAAGATCTTCCTCTGTTTGCAATCCAAAGGCTCCCAGCTACATCACAAATGGTAGTTTTGTTCGATAAAGTCCTTCTTTATATCCCCAAAAGGTCAGTGTAGTTGGCGAGCTTGACTTCGTAATCCACCGGTTTCCCTCATTCAAAATGCATACAAATGAATCCCGAAAGTTACCAATAAACTTTGTCCAAACAAGTCAAACAACGTTTCTAATCAATCCTGAGGTAGACTAATATGTAAATAAAATATGAAATTTAAGATGGAGAATAGTATGTTCATTACTGGAGATAAATAACGAAGTGCGCATCCTCACCGACGCGGCGCCGCAATACTACAGCCAAAATGGGAGACACCTAGAAAAACTACAAATTCTAGCTAATTTTTCAAAAAACAAACCTGAAACTCTATCTAAAGTCTGTTGACATGTACTGGAAGTCCTAGGAACTGCAATCTGGGAGGTAGTCCTTTGATATTCCCATAGACAGCCATTATAATGAGTGGTGACCTAAAAAAAAAATCCCGGATTGATTCTCCTCGGATTTTCGCCTGCTATATCAGTTCTGTTATACTCAGACATTCTTTTAACAGTTTTGGAAACTTGTGTTTTCTATCCAATACTACCAACTATATGCATATCCTAGCTTCTGGGCCTGAGTAACAGGCAGTTTACTTTGGGCACCTCAGTCATCCAAACTTCTGAATACAGCCCCCTACCCCGAAGAAGTTAACAATGGTTTAATAATCCAACAGGGGAAGGCAATAGACAGGTCAAGTCAGGCAGAGGTCAGTAAACCAGAGGTGGGGCAATGGTACCGGACGGCAGGCAGGCTCAATGTCAGGGTAGACAGAATGGCCAAGCAGGCGGGCCTAGAGTCAGGACATGCAAGGGTCAAAACCAGGAGGGTGAGAAAAAGAGAGACTGGGAAAAGCTTGAGCTCAGACACAAAAACACTAGTCGACATGACAAACAAGATGAACTGGCAACAGACAAACTGAGAACACAGGTATAAATACACAGGGGATAAAGGGGAAGATGGGCGACACCTGGAGGGGGGAGACAATCACAATGACAGGCGAAACAGATCAGGGTGTGACAGTACCCCCCTCCCCTCCTCAAGGGGCGCCACTTGGTGTCCTACCTGGGCGCATACCTGGTTGACCGGGGTGCTGGCGGTGGAAGTCGGCGATGAGGGCTGGGTCCAGGATGTCTCTCGCAGGGATCCAGCACCTCTCCTCCGGGCCATAACCTTCCCCAGTCAACCAGGTACTGGAACCCCCTGCCCCGACTCCACCCGGAGGTGCAGGTTTCGGGTGGAGAGCCATACACTCTGCGTGGAGCAGGGGTCCGGTGGCAATCCGCTTGTCGCCTATACCTGGAAGTGGTCTTCAGAGTGGCCCGGGCTCTCTTCCAGGTACGGCGAAAGTGGTGGATGAACATCTGGGCAGAGGGATTGCTGACTTCCTCCTCTTGCTCAGGGGAGAGGGGACGCTGATATCCCAAGGAACACTCAAATGGCGAGAGACCAGTGACAGAGCAAGGAAGGGTGTTGCTGACGCCAGGCAGTAGGGTTGGCGGAGACTAGGCAGTAATGAGTCGTCTCTAAGTCCTGGTTAGCTCGCTCCTTTGGACTGGGGGTGGAATCCGGAGGACATGCTGGCCGACAACCCATTGAGTGAGCAGAACGCCTACCAGAACCGGGACGAGAACCGGAAGACCTCCTTGGCCGAGGGTACTTTGGGGAGAGGAATGAAGTGGCGGCTTTGAAAAACAGGTCGACCACAGTCAGGATGGTAGTGTTGCCCTCAGACGGGTGGAGACCCGTGACGATATCCAGGGATATATGGGACCAGGGACGTTGAGGGACAGGCAGTGGTTGGAGAAGACCAGCCGGAGTTTGCCGAGGAGTCTTGTTCTGCGGACAGCATCAGGCACAAACATCCGGTATTGCCCCCCCCAGGGTTCGGCTGGGATCGCTGCACCTCTCGGACCTGTTTCCCTATATCCCAGCTGAGTGCCGTCGCCAGGCACGAGGTGGGAAGCATGGTCTCGGGCTCTGGGGTGGTAACCGTGGGGTTATAGTGGCGAGACAGGGCATCCGTCTTGACTTTCTTGGACCCTGGCTGGTAGGAGAGGGAAAGCTGAACCAGGTAAACAGCAGGGCCCATCTCTCTTGCCTGGAGTCGAGGCGCTTGGCGGTGCGGAGATACTCCAGGTTTTCGTGGTCGGTCCACACAATGAACGGATGTTCCACCCCTTCCTAGCTGGGGCCTCCATATCCTCCAACACCATCTTCACCGCGAGATGCTCCCAATTCCCCACATCGTACTTCCTCTTAGTGGCGTTGAGGTGGTGGGAATAGAAGGCGCAGGGATGCCGCTTAAGGTCCAGGGCAGAACGTTGGGACAGAACACCCACCATTCCGGCATTTCCGAAGCATCGGCCTCCACCACGACCTGAGGGAAAGGGTCAGGATGAACCAGGATAGGAGCAGTGGTGAAGCGGTGTTTAAGGTCAGCGGCAGAGGACCATGTGAATGGAACCTTGGTATAGTAGAGGTGAGTGCAGACAGGGGAAGGCAAGGGTCCTGTAACCCCGGATAAAGTGCGATATAAGTTGGCTAACCACAGGAAGCATTGCAGCTGCTACCTGGATGTAGGCTGAGACCAATCCACCACCGCTCTCACCTTCTCGGGATCCATCTGGACACTTCCAGCAGAAATGATGTAGCCAAGAAAGGGAATGGTAGAACGATGGAACTAGCACTTTTCCAGCTGGAGAACCTGTCGGACGTAGAGCACTTGTTCTTGGTGGGAGCGGTAGAAGACAAGGATGTCAATGTAGATGAAGACGAACCGGTTCAGCATGTCACAGAAAACATCATTCACCAGAGCTTGGACCATGGCAGGGGCGTCGGTGAGGCCAAAGGGTGTTGATCAGATATTCGTAGTGGCCGCTTGCCGTGTTGAAGGCAGTCTTCCACTTGTCCCCCTCTAGTATCCGCACCAGGTGGTAGGCATTTCGTAGAAAACAGTGGCCCCCTGGAGTGGCTCGAAGACCGAGGAAATGTGTGGTAGAAGATAACAGTTCCTTACAGTAATGTGATTGAGTCCCCGGTAGTCAATGCATGGCGCAGGGTCTTGTCCTTTTTCTCCACGAAGAAGAAACTTGCACCAGCGGGAGAGGAAGCGGAGCGGATAAATCCTGTTTCTAGGGATTCCGCAATGTAGGTCTTCATAGCCTTGGTCTCTGGTCCTAACAGAGAGTACAGACGTCCCCGGGGCGGCCTGGTGCTAGGGAGAAGGTCAATCCTGCAGTCATAGGGGCGGTGCGGCGGAAGGGAAGTGGCCCGGGACTTGCTGAACACCTCCCGGAGGTCCTGGTACTCTGCGGGACTGGCGAAGAGGTTCGGAGGAACCTCCGAACACCCAGGAAGACGTCCCGGGGCAGGTTGCGCCGACTTCAGACAATGGGCGTGGCAGAATGGGCGTGGACCATGATAGCACCCGTAGAGAGGTTGAGGAGGGGATTGTGTTGCTGAAGCCAGGAGTATCCCAAGACCACGAGAATCTGGGGGGACTTGATGAGCAGGAATTGAATGGTCTCACTGTGATTCCCTGACACACGCAGGTTGATGGGAGTGCTGATATGGGTGACCTGACCTATACAGCGCCCAACCAGCACTCTAACATCCATGGGAATGGAGAGGGGCTGAGTGGGGATGTTCAGCTCGGAAGCCAGTGTGGCGTCCAAAAAGCTCTCATCGCTTGTGTTGATCCTGCGTTGCCGTTCCGCTGGCGAGAGCCCAGGAAACCTTGGGTGCTCTCAGCAACGGGACCATCGGGGACTTCCGGAATGACTCGGGGGTGAGGTGGAATCCCTGGACGCAAAATCGAATTTCCTCTCCATCCGTCGTTCCCACAATCGGCCATCGATGCAGATGCTAACCGCAGAGCTACTGAGTGGCGGTGGGGGTACCACTGTGGCAGGCTGCCCCCCAGACAGCAGCATGTCCAACGCCCGGTCATGGCGGTCATGGCGCTCAGCCCATGTTTGGACCCCCTCCATAAGACATTGAAGCAATTCCTTGTGCCAACCAATGGATGCTCCTTGGGAGGAGATGACATTGCACAGCTGGCCCAGGTCTGCTGGGTCAGTCATGGCCAGTTCGTACTATCAGGTATGAAGGTAAGACCCAGATGCAGACAACGTCGAATTAACAATGGTTTAATAATCTAAGAGGGGCAGGCAATAGACAGATCAAGGCAGGCAGGGGATCAGTAAACCAGAGGTGGGGCAATGGTACCGGACGACAGGCAGGCTCAGGGTAGGTAGAGGGCAATAATCCAGAGGTGGGGCAAAGGTACAGGTCAACATGCAGGCTCAGGGGAAGGCAGAGTGTTCAGGCAGGCGGGCTCAGAGTCAGGACAGACAAGGGTCAAAACCAGGAGGATGAGAAAAAGAGAGACTGGGAAAAGCAGGAGCTGAGACACAAAAATGCTGGTTGACTTGACAAACAAGACGAACTGGCAACAGACCAACAGAGAACACAGGTATAAATACACAGGGGATAATGGGGAAGATGGGCGACACCTGGAGGGGGGTGGATACAATCACAATGACATGTGAAACAGATCAGGGTGTGACAACATGGTTGGTGGTTCATCAACGTAGTTGCAAAATGCTTAAGGATCCACCCATGCAATCGAAATGAAAGATCCGGCAGATAGCATAGTATGGTGGCAGGTATCCTAGCAGTTATAGTGTTGGGCCTTTAACTGAATGGTCGCTAGTTTGAATCCCAGAGCAGACATGGTGAAACAGCTTTTGATGTTCCCTGAACAAGACATTTAACCCAAATCGTGCCATGGTTGCCGTTGATAATGGCTGACCCTGGCTGTGACCCCACTCTCGGGGAGTTGGAATATGCAAAAAATAAATGTAAAATATAATCACCCACCTAAATATTATTCCATGAAAGTCTATAAAAATATCCCTGTTGGCATAAGTGGATGAAATCAGTATTAACTGACTGACTAGCAAATATCCCTGTTTTTTAAAAACTGGTCTATGGTATATTGCCTGTTGTAAAACAATGATCAATCTGGTGTACAGTATACCGTTTTCTTTACAGAGTCTCAGTCGTGTACTTAGACCCCGAGGGCATGATTGTAGCGAGGCCTTGTGAGGTGACTGGCTGCTTGCTGTCTGTGCTGTCTCTACTCATGCTCTCACAAGGCCTGCTTAGCTTCACAGAAACTGGGAAAATAGACATTGCATCCAGTAGCATGTCGTTCCCCTCCCATATCCCAAACACATTTCAAAACACACAGCCTAGCTACGTCTGCAGCCGATGTATGGGCTGCATTTAAAAAGAGCAATGATTACAATGGAGTTTAATGCACAGTTTTACTGCATCATTAATTAACAACTTCAGACAATGAAAGGCCTCCTATAGTCAGGGGCATTCAGTGTAGGCTACAGTTGATTGGACTATTGATTAGTTAATTAAATTGTTTTAGTAGTTGCAAAGTGCTCATAATTCATTGACCTTTACCTCCAGGATGTGACTTGGTGTGAAGTGTACCCTGGGCTTACAGTTAAGTGTTTTTATGAGAGGTGTTAAAGGAGCTTATTTTTTGTATTGGCATATTGTACTGTATCTACAGTTGGCTACTTAGAGATCCCCGACCAAAGTCAGATAATGAAGTGTTCAATGGGCAGATTTTTGGTAAAATGGGAAAATTAAATATGGTAAGAGAGTGGACATCATCAATCACAACATTTTATAGCCAATGTTTTCCTTCAGTTGAAATCCCCACATTTATTTGAGAACAGCACATCCAAAACAGCACATTGGATGTGCTGTTTTAACTGTAATGGAGACACTCCACTGTGCTAGTATTCATATTTCTATATTTATCAAATGTAAGTGTTGAGGACTGGTCCCTTCAGGCAGCTCTTCTGTGCTGATGCCTTTCTCTTTCTCTGATAGTGCGAGTCGAGGGAATGTTGATTCATGGTTAATATACTGTATTGAGCACTTTTTTGTGCCTGCTCTGTCTCTTCTATGTACATAAATCAATAAGGCCTAGCTGTCCATCATTTTGTGAGGAAGAGAGCAAGAGAGGTGTAGAAGGAATGAGATAGAAAGGGAGAGAGGGAAAGAGGGAGTGAGTGAGGGACAGAGAGAGGGAGTAAAAATAAGTGAGAGAGGGGGAGGGATAGACAGACAGACCTGCTGTACCCTGGCCTTATATGACAGCCTGTTAATCCAAGGCAGCCTCCACTCCAGTCAAGGCGAGTCTAGGGCCAGGCAGCTCCACTCCAGGCATGGCGAGTCCAGGGCCAGGCAGCTGTGTGTGGAGGGACAGGGTACAGTGAGAGGATGGAAATTAAAGGGATAGAGTTAGTGGAACAGACAGAGAAGGAGCGCGAGGTGGTGAGAGCTGCAGAGGGACAAAGCAAAAACACTGACAAACTCTCAATTACAGTGATTTGCTACTGTGTTTTCATCAAACAAGCAGCTGACTGTATTAGATGGTTTGTTTATTATTCTGAGCTAATGTACTGGCTCACAATACTGATATGATAAAATATTACTTTCCAAATGAAACTTCAATAGGTTGTTTGTTTTACTTCTTTGTGGCATACTAGTCAGTCATATTGTTTTGGCTTTTTTTACTCCAAACAATTGTTGCATACAATTACTTTCTCTGGGTATATTTCCAAGTAGGAATAGCAACGTTTATTTTCTGAACGTCTCTTCAATATTTCCTTTGTGAGATGTACTGTAGCGTAAGCAACTAATTTGATCAAAATGTGCGGAAGATAAAACGGTGAAAAACCATGTTGTGTGTCAATCCATGGGTTTCCCATTTGGGTTGTCTTTTCTCCTTGATTAAATAAACACCCAGTGTTAATCAGGCTGCCCACACACCCTCGTGTCTCACACAATAGAACCATCTAGAACACACATCTACTGCTTTGTGAGTCATCAGTTTAGAGGGAGTCAAGCTACAAAGGAAACCAGTGACAAATGGAATTCTAAGATAATGAGCTTTAAATTTATTGAATTGTTCCCCACAATGAAATCGGGGCAGGGACCGTGGGTCTGTCTCCGTCCGTTCGTTCGTACGTTAGTCACACGCGATATCTCAGACAACACTGGCCCGATTTTCACACAACTTGGGTGAATGATGTGTCTTTCCATAGAGATCCGGCATTTTACACTGATTACACTGATTGGTTAAATGGTGGTGCTATAACAAGAGATGAAAATCAAACTTTGAAAGGTCATGCTCCTTACCCCATTTGACCTAAAGTCATGGCATTCGGTACATAGGTCCCTCTTCTCACAAGGAACAAATTTGCCTCAGGGACCCAGAAGGTCCGCCATGATGGATTTACCGCCATTTTGAATTTTGTGAAAACACTTCTGGCACTGAATGACTATGTGGCATTTATGGACAAAGGTCTCAGCGAAATATTTTCCAGACTAGTACCTAAAACAACATGGCCACTATTGACCAATAAATATTCACATGGGTGTGGTCTGGCACATAAATAAATATAAATTAGTCAAGGATATTGGTATTGCAACACAATTTGGTACACATGTTGCAAACACTCAAGACTCAGCATATGCAAGAACATTCATATTGACCAAACAGTGGCACTATAACGGGCACATGTTTATATCTTTTGATCTGTTTGACTGAGTGTGAAACTTGGCACACATGCTGAGGGATGTGAGTCTAGCTAACCCACGCGATATCTCAGAGATAACTGGCACAAATTTGACAAAACTTGGGTGAATGATGCATCTGGCCATAGAAATCCGTCATTTACAAAATGACATTGATTGGCCCAAAGGGGGCACTGTATTATTCGTAGGGGACAACATGTTTACTGTTGTCTTGTATGTTATTTCGAGTAACGTCTAAAAAAATGAAAATTAACTGTAGCTTATAATTGAGTTTTCAGTTTATTAGATGTTGAATTATTCCACAAGACTACATTAAATGTAAAATCATTAGGTTTTTGTCAAACGAATCCAGGAGAATCTGTAGCAGAGTTTCTTTCAATTAAGCTGTGGCATATTCACTTTGAAACATGTCTCCTGCTTGTTTTCCTCGTTGCCTAGCTGTGTTTGTTTCTCTTCACCTCTCTGGTTCTTTGATGACACACCTCATCAACCACATCTTCAGCATGTCAAACATAATTTCAGACTGCTAGAATGCATAGCTGAATTACATTTTCTTCACAAGTTTTCGCATTCAATTTTTTAAAAATTGTCTAGTGAGGTGAAGTGTTTTGTTGATAGACACTGATTCATTTATGCACCTTCTGCACCAGACATTTCATAATATCTGTCTTGTCATGTTTTTTGTGGAGGAAGAAAGTAAATGTCAAGAGAAGGAAAGATGCACAATATTGGATTAGTCCACAGAGCATTTGATCATTACTAGGGTTGCAAAGGGAGGGTATATTACTGGAAACTTTCTAAGGTTACCAGTAAACTACCAGAATTTGGGTATCTTTCCGGGATTTTAAGCAATTTATCTCAAGACATCTAGTGCCACTTTTGCGTATTTCAGATTATCACAGGTGTATGTAATTATCTGGCCTTCTCTCTGGCCTTGTCACATGCAAAACACATAAAATAGACAAAAAATAGAATGAAAAGGCTGTAAAACATTATCCTAAATATAAACCATCAACTAAGTGAATACCATTGGTGTTTAATATGCGGTTTTAACCATGAAATATATATAATTTTAATTTTATACACTTTTATTTATTTTACTATAGCAGTATGTATTTGTTGTTAAACTGGTGGCAGTTGTGAACAAATTAGTAGTTGGATGAGTTGCAGAGGTAACTGAAAATAATGCTTGTTAAATAGATGCTTTTTTCATTAATTAATTAGGCTGTTTTCTCTTGAACCGTATTGTCTGTCTATTAGAAACTCATGGATAATATCAATACAGATATAAAAACATGAATACTATGTATGAATCAAACATTTTTTACAAGTTATTTAAGTATAAATAAGCAAAATTACGATAGATGGCCGTATATTTTCTGTTAATTACCAAAATTACTGAAGATTCCAGTAACTTTGGTAAATTACCAGTAGCTTTGCAACCCTAATCATTACTATTCCTCTCAAGGGCTGCACAGTTTGTCTTGTCAAAGCCTCCATCGTACCTATCAGTAAGAGATAAGAGATATAGACAGTCTGTAATATGCTCTCACTCCTTATGTCATGACGTCAGTGATATTCAGTTCGGAAAGTTGTAGTTCTAGAAAGATGCGCAAGTTTTCAACTTGGAATTTTGATTTGGATGACTGTTCAAAACTATTTTCCCAGTCAGAGCGAATGTTTTATTTTTTGAATTCCCATTTGTTTTGAACACTGCAGTTTGTATTGTTCTCCCGTTCTGTTCTCTCTGGGAGCACAAACCAACACCTGTTTAGAAACGTCACCGTGGCTATGTGTGATTGATACATGCATGTCTATCAGTGCTACCAGGAGAGAGAGAGAGAGCCCTCTGGCCAACACCTGGGAAGTACATTAAACAGGGAGAACTGTACCAACTAGCCTGGGGGCTTGGGAGATACGTTCACTTTTCACAAAGAAACAGCCATAATGGGAGCATTGCCCATGAACATATGGAACTAGTTTCCTTCTCGTCATTGTAGCTAGCTATAAAGAAACCACTGGGGTTAAATGTTCTATTGTTAGATAGACAACCTACTATGTAAAGACGGAATGTATGTATCCAGGATATATGATGACACATTGTACAGCAGACGGCCACCTATGATTTCTATGATATTTTACAGCTACAAATCAATAGAACAGGATTAGGAGAATGCAGATTTATTATCCATTTGTATTGGGAGACAAACAGTGGAGCTCAGTCTCTGTGTACATTCCCACGGTTGCCCCTGGTTATTCCAATACAAGCCGGTCGATGAGTGGCCTATGATAAATCAATTGGCTTTCCCTGAATTACGGCAAGATTAGATGTTCTTTTTACAACCCCCATCAGATGTTACAAATGCAAAATTATCCTGATTTGGGAGAATCTATTGGTATCAGTCTGTCTTGTGCATAGGTTTGCAAAGCAGTTATTTTGATAATTAACAGAAAATCTAAGGCAATCTATCATAATTTTGGTAACTCATACTTGAATAACTTAATACAAAATAATATATATATATAGTATTCATTTTTAAATCTGTGTCCATATGTTCCATGAGTTTCTAGTAGATAGATCATATGGTTCAAGAGAAAATAGCCTAATTAATGAAAAAAGCATCTGCAACTTGTCCAACTATTGACTGTTTTACAACTGCCACCATGTTGATGCCAAAACATTGACAACAAATACATAGACATGGTCAAATAAATACAACTGTATAAAATACATATAAAATATATTTCATGCTGAAACCCTCATATTAAACACCAATGGTATTCACCAAATTGATGGTTTATATTTAGGATAATGTTTTACAACTTTGTCATTCTATTTTTTATTAGAAAATCATTATTGAATTATTTCTTATATTTTACATGTGATAAGGTCAGAGAGAGGGCCAGGGATAATTACAGACACCTGTGATAATCTGAAAAACCCAAAAGGGCCACGAGATGTCCTGAGATAGATTACATAAAAACCTTGAAAGATACAAAAATTCTGGTATTTACTGGTACATTTTGAAAGTTTCCAGTAATACACCCTTCCTTTGCAACCCTCCTTGTGCACAATCACATTTCCTTTTCATTTTTCTTTCACCTCTTGACTGCCAGATCATAAAAACATTTAACACACCCAGGGAATTGTCAGCGCTCCACAAGTGATAATAATCTGGAGCTCATGGTCATTCCTGGAATGTCGACATTTGGCGTGACATGAAAGTGCTCTGATGGAAGTGTGAAGATATTGATTTTGACGTAAACTTTAATCTGTTTTAGTTCACAGTATTATCTCTGTCATAGAAAATGGCCTCAAGGCAAAAAGCGTAACATCTCATTCCATAAACAGTGTAATTTAGTGAAACAAAATGTTATTTTCCTTTTAGTGTAACTATATCAAATTGTGAATTTGGGAAATATTGCGATCCTACGATGCTGAAAGAAATTCTGAGCAAAAATTCTGAGCAATAATTAGGATCTGAAGTTGCTGAAGTGGAATCTTTGGATTGGACACAGTCCCTGAACAATAAGGAATTAAATGGTTTGGCAAGGCTCCAGCCAATGTATTTATGGCAGACATTCACTGGTAGACAGAAGTAAATAGTTTGTTCCTTTGATGCTCTCTTGTTTTTAAAAGTAATCATAATCTGAGCTCACTGCATTTCTTTATACAACATGGACACACACTGAATGGAGTAAGTGCAAATTACTATCATTCAGCCAAAACATAGAGCATACACATAAATACCACATTTAATTTGAAGCAACTTTCACCACCCTACATAAAAGCTGACAGTATTAGAATCTACAAAAATATCATTGCTTAATTTCTTGTGTCATAAAGGTAACATAGAAACACAGTTTTGAATATGAACTGTAGCTGACCTACAGTAGTTTGCCATGTAGATCAAGTTAATTGTAAAGAGTTTGTTAACAGCAAACTTATACTTCAGAGTTTTTGTCAAAAGAACCCAGAAGAATCCTTTGCGGTTTCACTCGCTTAGTCTTTGCTTAGCTTTGTTTGTTTCTCTTCACATCCCCGGTTCTTTGATGACACACCTCATCAACCACATCTTCAGCATGTCAAACATAATTTCAGGCACTGCTAGAATGCATACCTAAATTACATTTCCTTCAGAAGTTTTCAACTTCAGACGTTGTTTTAGGGTGAAGTGTTTTGTTGATCGACACTAATTAATTTATGCACCTTCTGCACCACACATTCTCATTTCTTGTTCATGTTTTTTTGTGGATGAAGAAAATAAATGTCCCCGGAAGGAAAGATGCACAATATTGAAATTGTCCGTACGACGGCTGCACAGTTTGTCTTGCCAGAGCCTCCACAGTCTATACCATTCAGGGATAAGAGTTATAGACACTGTGATGGTTACTCCTTGTGTCCCTATGTCACCAACCTACATAACAGCTGGCAGTATTAGAATCTACAAAAATATAATTGCTTCAATTCTTATGTCCAATGTTGTTTATAGGATTAGTTTGTCTTCCAAGAACTAGCTCTTGATAATTTGGCCCAGATCTGCATTGCCCTATCATCTAAAAACTGCTCCTCACAGGCTCCATCTTTAGTGCTTCAATGTCTGCCTTCCAGGATGCAATCATCTGGCCTATGTAAGTACTTACAGTACATCAGTCAATCCCTTAACTGCTGCAAAGTGTCAGGGGAGTCGGACGTCTTTGTGACCCTGTTGCTGCTCCTCTGACGTTTATTATTTACTTATAAAGATATCATGATATTATGTGATGTAATTAATAAATAACGAAAGCCTATTTAGAGCTTGAGGGAGCAGCTACGAGTCTGAGTCATTTCCCTGTCTTCTCCGTAAAGACTCATTGAGCCCAGGCAGGTCTGTTTCTAATAACCGAGAACTCCAGCCTTAGATCATAATCAGGATATATCTGGCTTTATTTACATAGTTCCTAATCAAGTGTTGGGACCACCTTTTTTTGGGTGTGTTTCATGGCTTTAGTATTGTTAATGTGAAAAATAAAAGGCCCAGATGCATGTGGTTAGGGTTCAGTCAGGTGTTTAATTGTCTGCTCGCCTCGGATGGAAAATCCTTAACTATTAAATGGTACACTTAATCAGTGCCAAGAAGACAGAACTTACAGTTGGCTTTCAAGAGCCAGCCATTAACCAAATTCCTCGATTAACCCTCGCCTTCACACCTATTGTGTTTGGTCATCTAGCAGATGAAGCCAATCCATTTCCCTGTGTAAAAAAAACATGCAATGAAAAGAGAAATCTTTCACAATGCCCAACACTTGGCAGTGTGTTTCTGGTAGCATTCTGAGTAGTGCATAACCAAAATACTGTCCTCTGAAAAAGCAGTCACTTCAAAATGTTGTTTGTGTCTTGGTACACTGGCCAGGTAGCCGGGATGGGCCTTCTTTTTTGTTTCCTTTGATTAATATACAGTGGCAAGAAAAATTATGTGAACCCTTTGGAATTACCTAGATTTCTGCATAAATTGGTCACAACAATAGACAAACGTAGTGTGCTTAAACTAATAACACACACATTATTCTATTTTTCTTGTCTATATTGAATACATACATTAAACATTCACAGTGTAGGTTGGAAAAAGTATGTGAACCCCAGGCTAATGACTTCTCCAAAAGCTAATTGGAGTCAGGAGTCAGCTAACCTGGAGTCCAATCATTGAGACAAAATTTGAGATGTTGGTTAGAGCTGCCTTGCCCTATAAAAAACACTCACAAAATGTTAGTTTGCGATTCACAAGAATCATTGCCTGATGTGAATCATGCCTCTGTAACGCTTCTCGTTGGTGGAAGGAGAGGAGGACCAAAATGCAGCGTGGTAAGTGTTCGTCATGTTTTTAATAGAACAAACTGAACACTACACAAAATAATAACGAAGAGAAAATGAAACAGTTCTGCCAGGTGAACAGACACTAAACTGAAATTAACCACCCACAAAACACAATGGAAAACAGGCTACCTAAATAGGGTTCTCAATCAGGGACAACGATTGACAGCTGCCTCTGATTGAGAACCATACCAGGCAAAACACAGAAATAGAAAATCATAGACAAACTAACATAGACAACCCAACTCACGCCCTGACCATACTAAAACAAAAGACAAAACAATGGAACT
Source organism: Oncorhynchus keta (assembly GCF_023373465.1). Lineage (NCBI taxonomy): Eukaryota > Metazoa > Chordata > Actinopteri > Salmoniformes > Salmonidae > Oncorhynchus > Oncorhynchus keta. The sequence goes on from NC_068456.1 coordinate 20,335,760, forward strand.
AAGGTCAGAATGTGACAGCCTCGAACAAAATAGATCTCAGAAGTCCTAAGATTAAGAATTGTTGACTTGCATAAAGCTGGAAAGGGTTACAAAAGTATCTCTAAAAACCTTGATGTTCATCAGTCCACGGTAAAACAAATGGTCTATAAATGGAGAAAGTTCAGCACTGTTTCTACTCTGCCTAGGAGTGGCCGTCCTGCAAAGATGACTGCAAGAGCACAGCGCAGAATGCTCAATGAGGTTAAGAAGAATCCTAGAGTGTCAGCTAAAGACTTATAGAAATCTCTGGAACATGCTAACATCTCTGTTGGCAAGTCTACAACACGTTAAACACTAAGCAAGAATGCTGTTCATGGGAGGACACCACGGAAGAAGCCACTGCTGTCCAAAAAAAACATTGCTGCACGTCTGAAGTTTTCAAAAGTGCACCTGGATGTTCTACAGTGCTACTGGCAAAATATTCTGTGGACAGATTAAACTACAGTTAAGTTGTTTGGAAGGAACACAAAACACTATCTGAGGAGAAAAAAAGTTACAGCACACCAACATCAAAACCTCATCCCAACTGTAAAGTATGGTGGAGGGAGCATCATGGTTTAGAGCTACTTTGCTGCCTCAGGCCCCGTTTAGCTTGATATCATCAACAGAAAAAATGAAGTCCCAAGTTTATCAAGACATTTTGTGTAAGAATGCTAGGCAATCTGTCCGCGAATTGAAGCTCAACAGAAGTTGGGTGATGCAACAGGATAACGACCCTAAACACAGAAGTAAATCAACAACAGAATGGCTTTCTCTGAAGAAAATACACCTTCTGGAGTGGCCCAGTCAGAGTCCTGACCTCAAGCCGATTGAGATGCTGTGGCAGGACCTCAAGAGATGAGTTCACACCAGACATCCCAAGAATATTGCTGATCTGAAACAGTTTTGAAAAGAGGAATGGTCCAAAATTCCTCCTGACTATTGTGCAGGTCTGATCCGCAACTACAGAAAACATTTGGTTGAGGTTATTGCTGCTAAAGGAGGGTCAACCAGTTATTTAATTCAAAGGTTCATATACTTTTCCCACCCTGCATTTTGAATGTTTACACGGTGTGTTCAATAAAGACATGAAAACATATAATTGTTTGTGTGTTATTAGTTTAAGCAAACTGTGTTTTTATGTTGTTGTGACCTAGATGAAGATCAGAGTAAATTTTATGACCAATTTATGCAGAAATCCAGGTATTTCCAAAGGGTTCACATACTTTTTCTTGCCACTGCAGAACAAATATAAACATGGTTTGTATTGATTGCTTTCCTGAAAATAACCAACTCGTTCATGTCTGTTATTGGACCCTGTCATCGTGTTTAAGTGATGGTTAAGTCTTTGTGCTCACACTCAATGAGTCCATCAGTCAGTGGGTGTGACTTGCAAAACGTAAACATGACACAGGCCGTGTCTGAACAGCGGGCTCGGTTGATTGCTGCACCAAACACATCCATCATGAAGACATATGCAAATGATCCTAGCGTACTGGGTCTGACATCGGTACCCTTCCTTTAGCCTGTTCATAAGTCTTGTCAGAACACAAGCTGAATAAAACAAGCAAGCATACGCTTCTTTAGACAGTTTTCTTCATCAGCATTAAAGGTTATAAATTGTCCCCAAACATGATAATAAGCTTAATCATGAAAAGTTGATTTTCAGTTTACAACCATCATTATGGATCTTAAAAAGCCAGAGAACTGTATTGTAACCTTTCACAGTTCTATCAACTCAAGTGCTAAAGAGCCCTGGTCTGGGTCAATGTAACTTCAATGCAACAAAATGGAAAGTTAATTTAGAGTCGGTCCTGTGACGGCTTAGCAAACAACAGAGATCAGATTCATGAGCAATGACCAAACCTAGATTTTTAAGCTCTTGGTAAACTTTAAGTTCCCATTTTTTTCTGGAAAGCAAAGTTTGTTCAATACATTTTGGTGGATTCATACAGTCAACACATTCAATATTTATTTTATTTTATGCACCCTATGGTTATACAAGTCAATGCTTCTTTACACTTTTCCTGCATGCATAGCTGGGGGCTTTTCTAATTTTCGGACTGATGTTATGTCTGGCATGGATAGGACAAAATTAATTTTCCTCCATCACAGGCTCTCTGTTTGCTTACATTGGGCATAATGAACCATTAATTCACTGCTGTCGCCTGAAGACCGCAGTCATTTTGAGAAGAATTAGCTCTTGGAGAGACAGGGCAGATACAGAAAAACTAAAGAGTCAAGGCATATAAGAGTTTCCATATACCCTGTGCCACAAGACACTGGTCATTTTAGTTAAGATGGGCATTTGTCTTAATGTGGGAGACATACAGTGGGGCAAAAAAGTATTTAGTCAGCCACCAATTGTGCAAGTTCTTCAACTTAAAAATATGAGAGTGGCCTGTAATTTTCATCATAGGTACACTTCAACTATGACAGACAAAATGAGAAAAAAAATCCAGAAAATCACATTGTAGGATTTTTAATTAATTAATTTGCAAATTATGGTGGAAAATAAGTATTTGGTCACCTACAAACATGCAAGATTTCTGGCTCTCACAGACCTTTAACTTCTTCTTAAAGAGGCTCCCCTGTCCTCCACTCGTTACCTGTATTAATGGCACCTGTTTGAACTTGTTATCAGTATAAAATACACCTGTCCACAACCTCAAACAGTCACACTCCAAACTCCACTATGGCCAAGACCAAAGAGCTGTCAAAGGACACCAGAAACAAAATTGTAGACCTGCACCAGGCTGGGAAGACTGAATCTGCAATAGGTAAGCAGCTTGGTTTGAAGAAATCAACTGTGGGAGCAATTATTAGGAAATGGAAGACATACAAGACCACTGATAATCTCCCTCGATCTGGGGCTCCACGCAAGATCTCCCCCCGTGGGGTCAAAATGATCTCAAGAACGGTGAGCAAAAATCCCAGAACCACACGGGGGGACCTAGTGAATGACCTGGAGAGAGCTGGGACCAAAGTAACAAAGCCTACCATCAGTAACACACTACGCCGCCAGGGACTCAAATCCTGCAGTGCTAGATGTGTCTCCCTGCTTAAGCCAGTACATGTCCAGGCCCATCTGAAGTTTGCTAGAGAGCATTTGGATGATCCAGAAGAAGATTAGGAGAATGTCATATGGTCAGATGAAACCAAAATATAACTTTTTGGTCAAAACTCATCTCGTCGTGTTTGGAGGACAAAGAATGCTGAGTTGCATCCAAAGAACACCATACCTACTGTGAAGCATGGGGGTGGAAACATCATGCTTTGGGGCTTTTTTTCTGCAAAGGGACCAGGACGACTGATCCGTGTAAAGGAAAGAATGAATGGGGCCATGTATCTTGAGATTTTGAGTGAAAACCTCCTTCCATCAGCAAGGGCATTTAAGATGAAACGTGGCTGGGTCTTTCAGCATGACAATGATCCCAAACACACCGCCCGGGCAACGAAGGAGTGGCTTCGGAAGAAGCATTTCAAGGTCCTGGACTGGCCTAGCCAGTCTCCAGATCTTAACCCCATAGAAAATCTTTGGAGGGAGTTGAAAGTCTGTGTTGCCCAGCAGCAGCCCCAAAACATCACTGCTCCAGAGGAGATCTGCATGGAGGAATGGGCCAAAATACCAGCAACAGTGTGTGAAAACCTTGTGAAGACTTACAGAAAACGTTTGACCTCTGTCATTGCCAACAAAGGGTATATAACAAAGTATTGAGATAAACTTTTGTTATTGACCAAATACTTATTTTCCACCATAATTTGCAAATACATTCATTAATAATCAATCCTACAAGGTGATTCTGTGTTTTTTTTTTCATTTTGTCTGTCATAGTTGAAGTGTACCTATGATGAGAATTACAGGCCTCTCTCATCTTTTTAAGTGGGAGAACTTGCACAATTGGTGGTTGACTAAATACTTTTTTGCCCCACTGCATATTCATTTATGCCTGTTTATTCACAGTGGAGTATACTTGCCAGTGATTGTAAGGGGGGCATTATTTGCAGACCCTAACCAGTAGGCCAAGCCCTAAGGGGTCATACACCTTAGTAGTGATTGCCATATTTGGTCTCTTTCTCACTATGTTATACTTTGTTGGTTATACAAGTGGATGAAAGTGAGGGGGCCCATTCCAACCAGCTTGAAAGAGCTTGCCCCTGACCAGAACAACACAATATTAGAGCTACTCTTAAAGCCCTCTCTCCCTGTAGGGCCCAGTCTGTCTCTGTTCCCTCTGTGAATTCTCTTTATTAAGTCCTCATCACTGCTGACTCTCCCATCTCCAGTGGACAGGGTTCAGCTGTTCTTTCCCTCTCAGTCGACCCAGTGAAAACAGCCTGCTTAATTAGTATTAGAAGGGCCTCAACTATCTGTCACATCTGAGAGTCAATGATGTTGGTTTAAGGTGTTAGTTTAAGGATCTGTAAGTATCTATATACTTGCGTGTCACTGAATGTGACATTGAAAAAAATAAGACTTCTAAGGGGTTTTAGTTAGGAGTGTTGTAAAGGAAACATTCATATCTTTCTCAGTCAGATAAGTTTGAAATGTTTAAATAGATGCCGTTCTTGATTGAAGACGGTACCACTTGCTGCTAATACCTTGTACAGTACAGTATATCCTTCTGTACTTTTTACTTAGTAAGCGTTTACGTAGCCACTGTTGCCACAGGTCTTCAATAATGTTTTTTAGGATCTAACAGTCTTTGACATATTCTTTGACCAAGACTTTGTAAAGACAACCAACAAAACTTTAAATATTTCTGTTGTCTTTTCATCTTCTCTCGGTTTATACAATTTGTGTTGTTTGATGTTAAAGGTCTGGGAGCATAAGAAAGATATTGCATTGGAACATCAACTTTTTGTTCTTGTCAACACTGCATGGCTAAATAAAATACAAATACACCTTTAAAATAAAAATAAAAAGCCCTAATATGCTGTTCCCATGATATCAGAATATTGACTTTGAATCCTACATGGCAATAATGATATGTGCGAAAGTCTCAGCAGAGATGATTTGAAAACACAAAAACTGCCCACTAGTGAATGTGCCTTACTATGGAAAACGAATATGGGAAGGAGTTAACACGGATGCCGTGAGAAAATATTGCTTGAGGATGGTTTGGTAGTGAAGTGTTTGTTTTAGTGACACACTATTTAAAGGGCCCCAAATGTCATCCTTAGTCTGTCCTCCATGCTGTTTGATTCCTCTCTCAACCTCTGACCTTTTTTCCCCAGTTTTCCATTCCACAAGAAAACCTTCACAGCGTCTTACACAGCCTTTAAAGATCTGCAGTAGAAATAGTATGTCTCTGAGTCTTTTGATTGACTCTGCTAAAATACTTAAAGGGCAACTGCACTGCCTGATTTGGCCTCATTTTAGATTTGGTTCATTAAGAAAAGCCAGCGGCCATTACTGAATTCAAACATGAGTTGGTTTCGGGGTGTGGTTTGATGTGGGTGTCTCTTGTGTGTGTTCACAGGTGGGAAGAGTTAGTCTAATTATTTAGCCAATTAGCTTCAGCCGGCTGGTGTGCCACCGTAGCAAAATTTGTTTGACTTTGGATAGCCTATCTCTGGGGATAGTTAAAGGGCGTCAATAAATTACACAATGTAAATGGAACAATATTTTAATGTTGCACATCTTTCAGTTGTCTCATTAAATTCTTTCAATATTTACATATGAATTTCTATTTTTTGGGGGGACGTTTCTGGTTTTTAAGTCATTGAAATTAGAGCTATTGACCTTTTAAAATATTGTCTCATGTACATTGTGTAATTTACTGATGGTCCCTAACTAGCCCCGTAGCGATATGGAATGTCAAACTGAATTGACCATGGGCATTACGATCGAGTTGTGTGCAGCTGCGGCCAGAATTGATGGTTACTTTAGTGTTGCCAGCTGTGGGCAGTTTTGAAATGAACCCAAACCACAGAAAACAGTTAGGATATCCTTCATTCCGTGACATACCATTTTTTCCTATCATCTCACAAACCTCCGTTTTGGACGAGACTGACTTTATGATCAAAGTTATCCTATTTACACTTGGTGGTCAATTTTTACACTAGCATAAATGTTTCTTGTGGATATACAGTGCATTCAGAAAAGTATTCTGACTCCTTTTTCCACATTTTGTTGTTACAGCCTTATTCTAAAAAAAGAAAATAATTAATCTACACACAATACCCCATAATAACAAAGCCAAATCAGGTTTTTAGAAATATATATATATAAATGAGGTATTTACGTAAGTATTCAGACCACTTGCTATGAGACTCGGAATTGAGCTCAGGTGCACCCTGTTTCTATTTATCATCCTTGAGATGTTCCCATCCATTTGATTGGAGTCCACCTGTGGTAAATTCAATTGATTGGACATGATTTGGAAAGGCACACACCTGTCAATATGAGATCCCACTGTTGACAGTGCATGTCAGAACAAAAACCAAGCCACGAGGTTGAAGGAATTGTCAGTAGAGCTCCGAGACAGGATTGTGTCGAGGTATAGAAGGGTACCATTTATTTTTGCAGCATTGAAGGTCCCCAAGAACACAGTGGTCTCCATCATTCTTAGACTCTTCCTAGATCTGGCTGCCCGTCCAAACTGAGCAATCGGGGGAGAAGGGCCTCTGACAGAGCTCCAAAGTTCCTCTGTGGAGATGGGAGAGACTTGCAGAAGGACAACAATCTCTGCAGCACTCCACCGATCAGACTTTTATGGTAGAGTGGCCAGACGGAAGCCACTCCTCAGTAAAAGGCACATGACAGGCTGCTTGGAGTTTGCCAAAAGGCACATAAAGACTCTCAGACTATGAGAAACAAGATTCTCTGGCCTAATGAAATCAAGATTGAATTCTTTGGCCTGAATGCCAAGCGTCACATCTGGAGGAAACCTGGCACCATCCCTATGGTGAAGCATGGTGGTGGCAGCATCATGCTGTGGGGATGTTTTTCAGCGGCAGGGACTTGGAGAATCGAAGGAAAGATGAACGGAGCAAAGTTCAGAGAGATCCTTGAAGAAAATCTGTTCTAGATTGCTCAAGACCCAAACTGGGGCGAAGGTTCTCCTTCCAACAAGACAATGACCCTAAGCTAACAGCCAAGAGAACGCAGGAGTGGCTTTGGGACAAGTCTCTGAATGTCCTTGAGTGGCTGAGCTGGAGCCGGGACTTGAACCTGATCGAACATCTCTGGAGAGAACTGAAAATAGCTCTGCACCAACACTCCCCATCCACCCGAGAGAGCTTGAAAGGATCTGCAAGGAAGACTGTGAGAAACTCTCCAAATTCTGGTGTGCCAAGCTCATGGTGTCATACCCAAGAAGACTCAAGGCTGTAATTGCTGCCAAATGTGCTTCAACAAAGTACAGAGTAAAGGGTCTGAATACTGATATTTCTGTTTTTATTTTTTATAGATTATTTGTATATTTTCCCCAAAATACGGTTTTTGCTTTCTCATTATGAGGTATTATGTATGGACTGATGAGGGGGGGAAACTATTTAATACATTTTAGAATAATAATAATAATATATGCCATTTAGCTGACGCTTTTATCCAAAGCGACTTACAGTCATGTGTGCATACATTCTACGTATGGGTGGTCCCGGGAATCGAACCCACTACCCTGGCGTTACAAGCGCCATGCTCTACCAACTGAGCCACAGAAGGCTCAGTTGGTAGCCCAACTGAGCCTTATTTTAGAATAAGGCTGTAACGTAACAAAATGTCAAAAAAGTAAAGGGGTCTGAATACTTTCCGAATGCACTGTACATAGACTATTTTCGATACAGGAAGTTGCATTTTAGGGGTAGTTGGTCTTTAAACTTAATAATAATAAGCATTAATTATCTTTGATATTGGCATGTGGGACATGAATATGACCTTTTTAAGAGTTCTATTTAACCCTTGAAATAACTGAAATTGGAGTAGAAATGACCCATGCTCTGATATTCAATATTATTCATTTTATTTGCTGCATGGTGCTGAGATGAAAGGAGTGATGTAAAAAAAAAAAGCAATATCCCCCTCACCCCTGCCCTCCCCTGCACCCCACCCTATATCACCTCTGCTGTAGCTTCCCCTCAGACAGTCACATTTGGATGAGAGAGCATGGATCTCTGCATGCACACACACACACACACACACACACACACACACACACACACACACACACACACACACACACACACACACACAGTGATTCAGCTAGGAACTCCGTTGGAATGTTGGGTGCTGTGAAGCAGTGATGATGAACGCCTTGATGACAGTTGGCTCAATGGAGCATGCCGTCAGGATTATTAATTAAGTGTCAAAGGAGCTCGACTGAGCTGTGTTCAATTACCCACCACAGATATCATATTATAAGCTACATCAGTTATCACGTATTACTTTTCATTTTATCCATCCCTTTGTAGGATGTGTTGGTATAAGTGTGAGGTACTTTGAAAGTTAACTCCAAATACCAGAGCAAAATCAATGGTCTGTCTGGTCTATTTTACTTGAATAATTTTATGCACCCTAGCCAGTGCTTGGATTTCATTGGAGCAAAGAAAGTGTGGTTGTTCAGTCAAAATCTCAAAAGCGTAAATAGTTATTGCTTTTATCTCTTTTTATTGCCACCTTGATCATTCACCTGTATTTCCCTGAGCTCCCAGCTCTCACAACAGGATATAGTCTGTTTCTTTTTAAACTTAGCCTCACAAATGGCTTGTGTAAGATTTAAAAAAAGGTTAAAACGCAACAGTACCTCAAAGTGTCTCGGTCCTGTGCCGTGTCTATATGCCCCGCCCCCCTCCTTTCATGGTATGATCTAATAATGACCAGTAGGTCAATGTAGCACGGCAAGGTTAATGAGATACTGTAGACTACATGTTCTGCTTAGTTATTCATGGATACAGTAACACTAAATTTGACACCCAGTGTCATATCACTTTATGACACAGTCATAACTATGTCATAATATAAAAGCCAACACTAAAAGCTGACATAACTTGTCAGGTGGCATATATTGCATTATTTTATGGCTGGTTATGACACCTACAGTGGGGCAAAAAAGTATTTAGTCAGCCACCAATTGTGCACGTCCTCCCACTTAAAAAGATGAGAGAGGCCTGTAATTTTCATCATAGGTACACTTCAACTATGACAGACAAAATGAGAAAAAAAATACAGAAAATCACATTGTAGGATTTTTTAGGAAAATAAGTGTTTGGTCAATAACAAAAGTTTATCTCAATACTTATATACCCTTTGTTGGCAATGACAGAGGTCAAACGTTTTCTGTAAGTCTTCACAAATCAAATCAAATTGATTTATATAGCCCTTTGTACATCAGCTGATATCTCAAAGTGCTGTACAGAAACCCAGCCTAAAACCCCAAACAGCAAGCAATGCAGGTGTAGAAGCGTAGTGTGTTACTGATGGTAGGCTTTGTTACTTTGGTCCCAGCTCTCTGCAGGTCATTCACTCGGTCCCCCCGTGTGGTTCTGGGAGTTTTGCTCACCGTTCTTGTGATCATTTTGACCCCACGGGGTGAGATCTTGCGTGGAGCCCCAGATCGAGGGAGATTATCAGTGGTCTTGTATGTCTTCCATTTCCTAATAATTGCTCCCACAGTTGATTTCTTCAAACCAAGCTACTTACCTATTGCAGATTCAGTCTTCCCAGCCTGGTGCAGGTCTACAATTTTGTTTCAGGTGTCCTTTGACAAATCTTTGGTCTTGGCCATAGTGGAGTTTGGAGTGTGACTGTTTGAGGTTGTGGACAGGTGTATTTTATACTGATAACAAGTTCAAACAGGTGCCATTAATACAGGTAACGAGTGGAGGACAGAGGAGCCTCTTAAAGAAGAAATTACAGGTCTGTGAAAGCCAGAAATCTTGCTTGTTCGTAGGTGACCAAATACTTATTTTCCACCATAATTTGCAAATAAATTCATTAAAAATCCTACAATGTGATTTGCTGGATTTTTTTTCTCTAATTTGGTCTGTCATAGTTGAAGTGTACCTATGATGAAAATCACAGGCCTCTCTCATCTTTTTAAGTAGGAGAACTTGCACAATTGGTGGCTGACTAACTACGTTTTTGCCCCACTGTACATGAGTGCACAAACATTGTCTGATCTGTTTATTAGGCCTACAAAAATGGGAGACACAAATATAATATGATGTCCATCTAACCTGGAGAAGGAAATTACTGTTGAAATACATAAAAAGTGGCACTGACCCAATGATAAAGACAGTGAATATGCACAATATGGCCGATGTTCTCCACTAGAGCTAATAATACTTTTTGCTGAAGTTGAGAATTTTGATAACTAAAAGACAGATTGGAGTCTTTTCATTGTCTACTCCTTACAGCAATAGCCATTTGTTTTCCAAAATGTTTTTCAGCAATTGTATTTTTAAATATTGCGATATGCCTGGCTGGGTCTCTTAATTTTGTACATTTTTATTTAACCTTTATTTAACTAGTCAAATCAGTTAAGAACAAATTCTTATTTACAATGACAGCCTACCAAAAGGCCTCCTGCGGGGATGGGGGCAGGGATTTAAAAAATAAAATACAAATAAAAAAAAAGGACAAAACACTGCTTATCACAAGCAGTCGCAACTTAACCATAATCTATTTGGTATTTGCCACGTTTTCTGCCCAAATTTTTGTCCCTTCCGACTGTGGCCAAATCATGCTTTCTGGTGTAGTAGCCTATTTGTAATAATTTGTTTATATTTCTGTATAGACAGGATATCCCTGTTTCGAATTGAACGAATCATAATAAATTGTTTTACATAGGCCTGCCCCAGCCTTTCCGCTTCTTCCAGCCAGCCAGCCCTTCCGGGTTAAGAAACACAGCTAGCTAGAAACAGCAGCTAGCTAGATAGCTAACACAGCTAGCTAGCTAGATAGCTAACACAGCTAGCTAGCTAGCTAGATAGATAGATAGATAGCTAACACAGCTAACTTGGGACATCGTTTGCCACTAACATCATAAATATGGAGCATAAATCATCACACACATTTTCAAAATGTCCTCTGTTTTAGTAGACACTCTTATCCAGAGTGACTTACAGGAGCAATTAGGGTGAAGTGCCTTGCTCAAGGGCACATTGAATGATTTTTCACCTAGACAGCTTGGGGATTCGAACCTGCAACCTTCCGGTTGCTGGCCCAATGCTCTTAACTGCTAGGCTACCTGACACCCATGTAGTCTAGCTACTACTGCTGTACTGCCCAAGTTTATTCTGGAAAGTTTCCTCTGCCCTCTAGTACGAAGTTCCCTAAACATCATCATAGGCTGGCCCAAAAAGATCAGCAAGTATGACCAACAAAACCAAAACAAATATGAATCCTCTTTCATCAAGTCATCCTACAATTTCTATCTAATGTAACATTTACTAATGTAATGATAAAGAAAAGAGAGGGCATGTAAAAATTATTTTTTCTCAGCATGATATAAGGCATGAAGCAAACGTAGAGGTGTCGACTCAATGAAGATCTAAAGTGAAGTTGTCTTTTATCTCTCGCTGTACCCTGGTGCAGGGAAAAATTCCTATTCAGCCTCAGAGAAGCATGATTCTGGTTCTTATTCTGGATAGCTCAACTCCTGTAAATAGTGAAAGGACATTTGGCTGTCTATGGGACCGTTTTCCAATCATAACATTGTAAAACACTCACAGTGGGATATGAGTTTTCCCAACTTGAGACTCTAGGGAGGATGAATGACCTGGCGAACTAGGGTGCCCCTTAATTAAAATGTTATTCACACAGTAGGTCATCGCTAAGTTGATATGTTCATTTCAGTTAATGATTTGGAATGAAAAGGTCTACTTGCCAGCCAGTGCATATGTGACACGCCTCGTATATCAGTAGTTGACGGCTGGCTTGGGTCTCTCTGAGTTGTTCTGTTGTCTATTGTCATCCACATAACCCTCTTGCAGGTACTATCTTCTTCATCCTCTCTGCATCCTACAGCAGGAGAAGTGGAGAGAAGAGAGAGAGGGGAAAAAGAGGTACCTGTCATGCTAGGGGTCATGATGTATGCGCTGAAAGGAGAGTGGGCAGGCATCGACCACAGACACCCACACGGGCTTAAGTTAAACCACCTCTGCCACTACTTCTTGCAGTACATAAGTTTCCATTTACCATTCCATAGACATTAACTTCCTAAACCAGACTATACATGTATAGTCTTGTCTCTCTCTCTCTATCTCTCAATTCAATTCAATTTAAGGGCTTTATTGGCATGGGAAACATGTTTAAATTGCCAACTCAAGTGAAATAGATAATAAACAAAAGTGAAGTAAACAATAAAAAATGAACTGTAAACATTACACTTACAGAAGTTCCAAAATAATAAAGACATTTCAAATGTCATATTATGTCAATATACAGCGTTTTAATGATGTGCAAATAGTTAAAGTATAAAAGGGAAAATAAATAAACATAAATATACAGTGGCTTGCGAAAGTATTCACCCCCTTGGCATTTTTCCTATTTTGTGGGGGTTTGTATCATTTGATTTACACAACATGCCTACCATTTTGAAGATGATAAATATTTTCTTTTGTGAAACAAACAAGAAATAAGACAAAAAAACAGAAAACTTGAGCGTGCATAAAAATCCCGTGGGTCATGGTGTAATCATAACTGTTACGGTTTTCGAATGGTGAAGGAGAGTCGGACCAAACTGCAGCGTGTCGATTTCGATCCATGTTTATTTAAACCAACGTAAAACACGACTAAACACGAACACTACAACACTACCAAAACAATAAACGAAACGAAACCCGAAACAGCCTATACATGTGTCAACTAACATCTAACAAGGACATCAAGACAATCACCCACAATACAACCAAAGAATATGGCTGCCTAAATATGGTTCCCAATCAGAGACAACGATAACCACCTGCCTCTGATTGAGAACCACTTCAGACAGCCATAGACTTTCCTAGAACACTCCACCAAGCTACAACCCCACTAAGCTACACACCACATACAAAAACCCATGTCACACCCTGGCCTGACCAACTACATGAAGAAAAACACAAAATACTTCGACCAGGGCATGACAGAACCCCCCTAAGGTGCGGACTCCCGAACGCACCTCAAATCAATAGGGAGGGTCCGGGTGGGCGTCTGTCCATGGTGGCGGCTCCGGCGCGGGACGTGGACCCCACTCAGTTAATGTCTTAGTCCCCTCTCCTTGCGTCCCTGGATAGTCCAACCTCGCCGCCAACCATGGCCTAGTAGTCCTCACCCAGAACCCCACTAGACTGAGGAGCAGATCGGGACTGAGGTGAAGCTCGGGAGTGAAAGGAAGCTCAGGAGTGAAAGGAAGCTCAGGAGTGAAAGGAAGCTCAGGAGTGAAAGGAAGCTCAGGAGTGAAAGGAAGCTCAGGAGTAAGAGGAAGCTCAGGAGTAAGAGGAAGCTCAGGCAGGTTGATGGATCTACCAGATCCTGGCCGACTGACAGATCCTGGCTGACTGGCAGTTCTGGCAGATCCCGGCTGACTGGCAGATCTGGAAGAGTCTGGCTGACTGGCAGATCTGGAAGAGCCTGGTTGACTGACAGTTCTGGCAGATCCCGGCTGACTGGCAGATCTGGAAGAGTCTGGCTGACTGGCAGATCTGAAAGAGCCTGGTTGACTGGCAGATCTGGAAGAGCCTGGTTGACTGGCAGATCTGGAAGAGCCTGGTTGACTGGCAGATCTGGAAGAGCCTGGCTGACTGGCAGATCTGGAAGAGCCTGGCTGACTGGCAGATCTGGAAGAGCCTGGTTGACTGGCAGATTCTGGCTGACTGGCAGATCTGGAAGAATCTGGCTGACTGGCAGATCTGGAAGAGCCTGGTTGACTGGCAGATCTGGAAGAGCCTGGTTGACTGGCAGATCCTGGCGGATCTTGGCTGATTGGCAGTTCTGGCGGATCCTGGCTGACTGGCGGATCCAGGCAGACTGGCGAATTCTGGCAGACTGGCGAATTCTGGCAGACTGGCATATCCTGGCAGACTGGCATATCCTGGCAGACTGGCATATCCTGGCAGACTGGCGGATCCTGGCCGACTGACAGTTCTGGCGGATCCTGGCAGACTGGCGGATCCTGGCCGACTGGCAGTTCTGGCGGATCCTTGCTGGCTGGTGGATCCTGGCAGACTGGCGGCACTGGCGGCGCTGGGCAGACTGGCGGCACTGGTGGCGCTGGGCAGACTGGCGGCGCTGGGCAGACTGGCGGCGCTGGGCAGACTGGCGGCATTGGCGGCGCTGGGCAGACTGGGGGCACTGGTGGCGCTGGGCAGACTGGTGGCGCTGGGCATACTGGCGGCGCTGGGCATACTGGCGGCGCTGGGCATACTGGCGGCGCTGGGCATACTGGTGGCGCTGGGCATACTGAAAGATCAGGCTGCTCCATGCTGACAGTCGGCTCTGGCTGCTCCACGCTGACTGGCGGCTCTGGCTGCTCCACGCTGACTGGCGGCTCTGGCTGCTCCATGTGGGCTGACAGCTCTGGCGGCTTCTTACAGACTGGCAGCTCCTTGCAGACTGACAGCTCCTTGTAGACAGACTGACAGACTCAGCTCCTTGCAGACTGGCAGCTCCTTGCAGACTGGCAGCTCCTTGCAGACTGGAAGCTCCTTGCAGACTGACAGCTCTGGCTGCTTCATGCAGACTGATAGCTCCTTCCAGACTGGCAGCTCCTTCCAGACTGGCAGCTCCTTGCAGACTGACAGCTCTGGCTGTTCCATGCAGACTGACAGCTCTAGCTGCTCCATGTAGACTGGCAGCTCTGGCTGCTCCATACAGGCTGACAGCTCTTGCTGCTCCATGCAGGCTGACAGCTCCTTGAAGACTGACAGCTCTGGCTGCTTCATGCAGACTGACAGCTCTGGCTGCTTCATGCAGACTGACAGCTCTGGCTGCTCCATGTAGACTGGCAGCTCTGACTGCTCCATGCAGACAGGAGACTCTGGTAGCGCAGGAGAGGAGAAAGGCTCTGATAGCGCTGAACAGGCAGGAGGCTCCGGCAGCGCAGGAGAGGCGAGGCGCACTGTAGGCCTGATGCGTGGTGCTGGCACTGGTGGTACTGGGCCGAGGACACGCACAAGAAGCCTGGTGCGGGGAGCTGCTACCGGAGGGCTGGGGTGTGGAGGTGGTACTGGATAGACCGGACTGTGCAGGCGCACTGGAGCTCTTGAGCACCGAGCCTGCCCAACCTTACCTGGCTCGATGCCCACTCTAGCACGGTGCCTGCCCGGTCTCTCTAGCCCCCCGGTAACCACAGGAAGTTGGCTCAGGTCTCCTACCTGGCGTAGCCATACTCCCTGTGAGCCCCCCCAATAATTTTTTGGGTCTGAATCTCAGGCTTCCATCCGCTCTGCCGTGCTAGCTCCTCATAATGCCGCCTCTCTGCTTTTGCTGCCTCCAGCTCGGCTTTGGGGCGACAATAATCTCCAGGCTGTTCCCAGGGTCCTTTCCCATCTAGAATCTCCTCCCAAGTCCATTTCTCCAGGTAGTGCAGCCTCTCCCACTGCAGCTGCTGCTGCTCCTGCTGCTGCTGCCTCTGTTGCCTCTCCTGTGGCTCCTGCCTGTTGACACGCTGCTTGGTCCGTTTGTGGTGGGTGATTCTGTTACGGTTTTCTAATGGTGAAGGAGAGTCGGACCAAACTGCAGCGTGTCGATTTCGATCCATGTTTATTTAAACCAACGTAAAACACGACTAAACACAAACACTACAACACTACCAAAACAATAAACGAAACCCGAAACAGCCTATACATGTGTCAACTAACATCTAACAAGGACATCAAGACACTCAATGCACAATCACCCACAAAACAACCAAAGAATATGGCTGCCTAAATATGGTTCCCAATCAGAGACAACGATAACCACCTGCCTCTGATTGAGAACCACTCCAGACAGCCATAGACTTTCCTAGAACACCCCACTAAGCTACAACCCCACTAAGCTACACACCACATACAAAAATCCATGTCACACCCTGGCCTGACCAACTACATGAAGAAAAACACAAAATACTTCGACCAGGGCGTGACAATAACAACATTCAGGAACTCAAGTCCTTTTGTTCACCTGACCTAGACCTGCATTACCTACCAAGAGAATTCTCTTCGATTATAATCACAGCTGTGAATATCTCCCCCCAAGTAGACACCTTGACGGCCCTGAAAGAACTTCACTGGACTCTATGTAAAACTGGAAACCATACTGTATAACCTGAGGCTGCATTTATTGTAGCTGGGGATTTTAACAAAGCTAATCTGAAAACAAGGCTCCCTAAATTTGATCAGCATATCGAATGCGCGAATCGAGCTGGCAGCATTCTGGATCATTGCTACTCTAACTTCCGTGACGCATACAAAGCCCTCCGCCACCCTCCTTTCAGAAAATCTGACCACGACTCCATTTTTTTGCTCCTAGCTTATAGACATACACGAAAACAGGAAACGCCTGTGCTTAGGTCTTTTCAACGCTGGTTTGACCAATCAGATTCCATGCTTCAAGATTGCTTCGAATCACGTGGACTGGGATATGTTCCGGATAGCCTCAGACAACAACATTGCTGACTCGGTGAGTGAGTTTATTAGCAAGTGCATTGGTGATGTTGTGACTAATAAAACCTTCCCCAACCAGAA
Organism: Oncorhynchus keta; assembly: GCF_023373465.1. NCBI lineage: Eukaryota > Metazoa > Chordata > Actinopteri > Salmoniformes > Salmonidae > Oncorhynchus > Oncorhynchus keta. The sequence goes on from NC_068456.1 coordinate 20,352,431, forward strand.
ACCGTAGATTGATGGCAGCATTTTCGCAAAACTGAAAGTGCGAACCACTGCTTTTAATCATGGCAAGGCTACCGGAAACATGACCGAATACAAACAGTGTAGCTATTCCCGCCGCAAAGCAATCAAACAAGCTAAGCGTCAGTGGAGGGACAAAGTAGAGTCGCAATTCAACGGCTCAGACACGAGACGTATGTGGAAGGGTCTACAGTCAATCACGGATTACAAAGAGGAAGCCAGCCCTATTGCGGACACCGTGTCTTGCTCCCAGACAAATTAAACAACTTCTTTGCTCACTTTGAGGACAATACAGTGCCACTGCCACGGCCACAATCAAAACCTGTGGGCTCTCCTTCACCATGGCCAACATGAGTAAAACATTTAAACGTGTTAACCCTCGCAAGCCTGCCGGCCCAGATGGCATCCCTAGCCGAGTCCTCAGAGCATGCGCAGACAGGCTGGCTGGTGTGTTTACGGTCAAATTAATTCAATCCCTACCCCAGTCTGCTGTGCCCACATGCTTCAAGAGGGCCACCATTGTTCCTGATCCCAAAAAACTAAGGTAACTGAGCTAAACGACTATCACTTCTGTCATCATGAAGTGCTTTGAGAGACTAGTCAAGGATCATATCACCTCCACCCTACAGAGACCCACTCCAATTTGCTTACCGCCCCAATAGATCCACAGACGACGCAATCGCAATCACACTGCACACTGCCCTAAACCATCTGGACAAGAGGAATACCTATGTAAGAATGTTGTTCATCGACTACAGCTCAGCATTTAACACCATACTCTCCTCCAAACTCGTCATCAACATCTACTGCATCTTGCCATTGCTGCACGGCCATCGCTCATCCATATATTTATATGTACATATTCTTATTAATTCCTTTACTCTTGTGTGTATAAGATAGTTGTGAAATTGTTAGATTACTTGTTAGATATTACTGCACGGTCAGGAATAAAAGCACAAGCATTTCGCTACACTCGCATTAACATCTGCTAACTATGTGTATGTGACCAATAAAATTTGATTTGATTTGAAGGTTTTCATTTTGAGCCCTGACCCATACAGAAAGATACTGTTGTTTGAGTGCTGTGATAAAAAGTAGGCTATAGATTCTTAATTCCCATCCTCATTCAGAATAAATGTATAATTGGTGACATTATAAAGAGATAAAAGCACATTTGATTACTATGCACTTCTTACTCATTACGTTTGTACAAATAGACAACTTTCAATCAATCATTCACTGGTGTGTCATCACTATGATTTTGGAGCTGTATAGGACTGAGGCCATCACTTCTCTCCCAGTCATCGCCAACCAGCTCCCGGACTTTCGAAGACAAGGTCATATGCACCCTCCCATATAGCATTCTTGTCTTCCTCCACAACCACTGCTCTAAAACCTATGGCTGTTGCCTTGTGGATTTGGTAACTTCGTCCAGCACAGCCTTTAGCGGTGACACGGCAGTCAGAATTTGAGTCTCTTTTCCTAGCTTCTTGAAGACTAGAACTAGCTTGTTGGAAAATTAGGCTTTTCTCAAAGCATGTTGGCAAGACTGCCATTACATCCTCCCCTCGCACAAATGATCAAAATGGTGAAAAACAAAAAATGGTCGGTCATTACTATGTGGCAGTGTCGTCTGTCTATCTCCTTTTCAGAAAGCTCCATCAGAGTTTTTCTAACTTTAGCTTCCGGCTTGTTTACTTATCTCTGGTGGGGGGCGTAGGAAATTGACGTGGAAGCGTGAGGGACATTGCACATGCAAATAGCGTGCATAAGAAGACCAATCAAAACATTTGGTCAAATTCTGAGTGAATATCTAATTTTACACACCCTCCTGTCCAGACCAGTGAGTCACAGCTCTTCTTCACTGTGTAGTCACTAGTCACGTGGGTTGTGCCAGCCAGGCTAATTCTTTACAAACATTCTGCCTATGGACCTTCCTCATTAGAATTCGTATAGTGGTTGAAATTAGGCCTGTCAAACAAATAAAATAATTAATCAAGTGAATGGCATGAGTTCATTGTGATTAATCACACGTTTTGAATTTGCTCACATTTGGCCCTAAATATGACAAAAATGTCAAAAGCAGTGCATTGAGTTATAGGCATACTATGTTTTGATTGTAAGGGAAAGAAACACAAAATAATCTGTATCAGAAAGTTCTTAATGGAATTTTCACCATAAACAACACAACAGTCATCACTATAAGGGATAGTGTAGGGCATTTATTATTGTAAAGGAATAATTCCTAGTTGTCTTGTTATGGGATGCTAAGTCTATCCTCCAATGGTCAGCACTGTCATACTAAGGATCTTGGCTAGGCAGCAACCACATTCAAGTTCTTCATTTTACAGCCCAGTCCTACAGTTCTATATTGAAAGTGTAATGAGAAAAGGTTTGGGTTGGTTTTTGAATTGAAATATCCACTGCAATCTGTCTCACTCGGTCTCTTTCTCCATTTTCTGAATTAAAGTAGAGTATTTTGGGACTGCAGGACCCAATATCAAGATTTATACTTAGCTTTCATTCCCTGCCAAGGAGATCATTTGTAATCTATTGACCTGAGCTGAGTGAGGCCAGCCAGATAAACATTAGGAGCGTGTGTAACTTCAGCATTATGCTTATGAGTTATTTCCCATGCTTCCCTTGCCTGGCTACCCATCCACATCTCTCCTCAACTGATGTTTCTTCTCCACCATGATGCTGGATTTGCCTCATTCCACTACAATTTCTAGAATGTGAACACATTCTAAATGTTCCAATTGGTCCCTGAAACCGATGGGTTGGGCCAGAGCCGGCATACACGATGACGTTATCAACTTTGATACTCTGATTGTTTGTACTTGTTAAAGATTATCCAATCGCTGATGAATTTGTTTTTGTGCAAACAATGTCTCTCATTTTGAAGTCACACAAACAACTTTTAGTCTTTCAGTTTCAGACCAAATGTATGTAGCGATCGAAAGAGCAGCGGAATGAAGTTCAGAGTCGTTAGGCATCCTCTTCCTTCAGATGATGTGAAGGTTGAAGTCGTGAAGTCTGATGTGATGGTTGCATTTTTATCTCAGTGGCTGGTGACTATTGCTGACTGTCATATCCACCTCCTGGCAGTTTATACCACTATGATACTTGACTTTTATACACTGTCAATTATTCCTTCAGTGTCAGTTTCATACAGGGCAAGGTCAGTAAACACACCTACGAACATGCTTTAAGCCCACTCCACGGTTACTGCCTTAGCCAGAAGGGAGGATTTCACCTTTGGAACACCCAGTAGAATTCAAGTGTAAATGAATCCTCTGTAAAGATTTGGAAATGCAGTTAACATTTGACATCCAATCCATGAAGAACAACCCACTGGGCACACACTGGTTGAATCAATGTTGTTTCCTCATCATTTAAAAAACATTTTGTTGAACCAAAGTGGAATAGACATTGAATTGATGTCTGTGCCCAGTAGGAAGTTGAAAGTGTAGGAGCTCTACATCGTGCCGTCTAACCAAGTACTTTCAAATCCTTCAGTGCATCAACCAAGCAGTGCTCCTAACTGCATTTTGTATTGTAAATGTTTATGTACAGTGTTCGGCTTTGAGAACATGTATTATATCCCTGTCCATCTGTGGAACCTGCACTGCCATCCTTCCTTCAAATAGCCTCCAAGTAATCCCTAAGGATAGGTTCATTTTCTTTTAACATTCAATATGTGGCCCTAAATTGACTGTGACAGTGGAGACAGTGGGTTTGTTTGACCTTCCTCAAGATAAAGAGCTTTAGAAAACAGTATAAAGGTGTATGCCCCACTTTGGCTAACACTCAAAGTATCTATCTCCTTTGCTCTCTTGGAAGGATTATGTAAAGTAACACTTTCAAGGATTATATTAGATTATTAAAGGTATTCACTCAGATATTAGCATGCTCTCAATTAAGGGGTAAATAGGATTTTGCTAGAGTTCTGATTATTCATGTTGTTTATGAAGTTCATCATGAGGGCATCAGAGAGTAAATTAAGTTTATTAATATAGACTGACAGCAACATCATTTACTGGATTTTCACTACAAATGTTATATTTCAGTAACATCATTCATTTGTATCATTCATGAATGTGCCAGGACTCAGTATGTCTCTGTGGCTAAGGAAAGAAGGAGCCTATCTGCCTTGGAAAATGATCCTGACATGTCTCATGTCAGCTGGAGAACCATTGCACCTGCATTTCAATGGAAGCCCAGTACAATTTCAGCAGAGGGTGGGACTTGACTGACACAGGTTCAAATATCCCACATTGATATTCCCTTCTTAGTTAAAAGCAGTCTAATTAAACTGCATGCCAAACAGTAAGGGTGGCCTGGTCAATATAATAGTGCTTATTTGCTGTCACAAAGCCATTGATAAAAGCTCTCTGATTCTTGCCCACACAATTCAGAGACAGGCTTATAAGTGGATGGATAGTTTTAAATTCATGTCTGTTGTGTTTATGTTACATTATGAAACATGGCTGTGACTTCAAGACCGCTGGCACCACTTTCTCTGTCATGAGGTTTATATAGTCGCTCCTTGAAGTAAACAGAAGAGGAGACTGATGTGGGATGCTACACATGGCCGAGTGTTGTATATGGGTTTTCCTTATGGCTGTTGTATCCTTATGTGGGGACCATTACTCATGGAATCTAAGTGATGAAAACATTAACTCATAGGATGTACTGTAGCCTACATTATAACATGTTATTTTCAGAGATGTGACTTAACTCATCTTCCAATTGTCCACCTAACCTTGTGACTTTCCCCACTCCTGATAGAGCAGGGATCGTCAACTAGATTCAGCCGCGGGCTGATTTTTTCTTGAGCGGATAATTTGTAGTCTGCAAATTGACTGCAATAAGCCCAAAACAAAAATAATATTTGACTAAAACAATCATTTCAAACCTTGCTTACGATCACATATACAATATCTCTCTCTATTATGCTTGGGAATACTTTGGAACAGATTTCCAAAATTAAAATCCCTTGGAGCTGGTTGGCTTGTGGTTTTACAGTCTTTATGTCTTTTAATAATAATAATACAATTGCTTGTGGGCCGCCAGTTGGGGAATCATATTATAGAGTAGAATAGCTTTTGGTCAGTGAGACTGACAGTTATGTAATTTAGATTAGAGAAAGTGATTCAATTCACACAATAATTCAAGGTGAGTGATCAAACTCTCACCCCTGACTCACCCCCTCTCACATATTCCCCTATGCGGTAGCACAGCTGGACAGAATATACACCTCAGTACGCCATCAATTCACCATACTGAGGTATTTATTAGACATGCACTAAGCCCTGACTTACCTTGGTTATTACCTATCAACGAATCAAGTAAGCATCGTTGTAGGTGGTTTAACACATATGTAAAATGTGGGTGTTATCTTGTCTTAAAAGCTTTTAGTTAGGAGATATCCAGTACCATGTGTGCCCTTGTTGTTGTCATGACGCAAGGTTTCAGGTTTGAGGCCCTTTTTTATGATGTCACGTTGGACCTCAGACCTCTTAAAGTGGAACAGTCAACGTTTTAACTACTTTGCAGATATGAACAAACAGACAATCATAATATCAATCAAAAATATCAAATTCTCAGTTTATGCTTCAAAACCAACTTTATAAGAGGTTTTAAAAATAGGTTCTATTTGATGCAAAATTCCATGGTGTGCAGTAAGGCAATAGATCGATGCAGTTCAATGCATGATTCATATAATTTACCAATACATTTCTTGGTAGTCCCAAAAAATATTGCAGGTTGTAAATCACAGCTGGCCTGGTACATTGTTTGCTTCCTGAATTCAGAATGCACTGTTTCAGTTTCAATGACTCAATACTTTGAACAAAAACGGACAACTGTAACTAAGGCTGGAAATGTCAATAAAATCAAATTAGCAAGGGCAATGAGTCAGTCATAACATGGCTAATAGGCTAGCGCATGTGTCAAATACAAGACCCGCGGGTCGAATAGGACACACAAGCGATTATAAAGGAGTCAGCAGTTGAGTCATCTACTTTATGAAATTGCAGCCTGATGCCCTGGCATCAGTGCATTCAAAGTCAATTGTGCCACTTTTGTGTGTCCCCTTTACAGCAAGCAGAGGAAGGGAAGTGTACAGACAGACACATGCCACAGTCCTAGCTAGGCTACTAAAATGTTGTAGACTGGCTTTGGTTTTTAAAGCTTGACCATGAATAACCAAAAAACTAAACCTGCAACAAAACACCATGCAAAGGAAAAACATGTAGGCCTATGACATCAACATCTGAGCAATAGCCTTGCCTGGCTACTTGCTACTCAACTACAAAGGCTGGACAAGTATTATTTAGCTCTTTTCTGTTTTAATACGTTAAAATGCTATATATGTACATACTGTAAGTGGACATTATAAAGGGTCATATTTTAAAAAAAAATTAAAAAAAAATGGCACGTTTGGGTAGCAGTTGCATGTAAAAAACAAATACTGTAAATATGCTATATCTGGCCCGGCGAATTAATAGTTTTTTCAGTGCACTGATTGAGTTTGACACCCCTGGGCTAGCGTTTCTATTGATGTAACTAGCTATTTATTTAGCAAGCTAAAAACACAGAGCCTAACGTTAGCTAACTAGCTGCTGACCGACTTTTCCCCCTCATATCATTTTTCTTTGGCTAAAGCCTGAGATGCTGCAGGTGTCATTTAGCTAGCTAGTAATACATGTGAATCGCTAACATATCTCTTAGTTGTCAATCAAATGTATCAAATGCATCCATCAAATGAGCAGGCAGGCAAGTTCCCATTCAGTTGTCAAAAAGTGGTTTGGGACGAGCATGCATTGGCACAATTTGGCAGGCAAACTGCAGAAGGACGATGTGCATAGACAACTGAGGGAGAGAGTGATTACCTTTTTATGGTTGTTTGATCAATTGGATTGTAAAGTTCCAAAATGTCAGAGGACTCCCGTGGTGTTTGCATATTTGCAGAAAATTCAGGTAAATTTTGTGGAATTTTTCTACTGCATGTTAACACACAGTGCAGTTTAAAGTTAATTATTACAGGCCCATGTGGCAAATGGCTTATTTGCAAATAGGCCTACTGTAGCTCTGATTGGCTATGGTGCACCGGTCTGTGTAGACACCAGTCCTGGACAGGACAGATGTTTTTATTCGGTTTTATTTACTGCAATGTCTATTAATTGTCCAAACGCACGGCCGTTTCCCACTCTATATTTCTATTGAGTTTTCACAAATGCCTTGCTATACGTCATTCCCAAACATTCTATGAATTGCTGAAAATGTGAAAATTAACATATCTAGGTGCTCGCTTGTACTCGCTTGTATATGAAAATATTTTAATAAGATTGAATGTTGCTAAAATGCTGTCAGTTCCACTTTAAATCACTGTGAGACCATTTGGGACCACTGAAAATGGTAGGTCCCAAAACATGTGGTTCCATACAGTTTTTCTCCCTCCAGGGTAAGATGAAGACAAACAGTCAGTGAAATGGGTTATCAATGTGGTATCAGCCAGTATATGTGCAGAGCAGATAGAAGTTATACCCTAGTTGGGCAAGATAAGACTACTCTTTAAAAAAGGAATGCCTGAGCTTACATAAATACGACCCAGCTTGTGAATTCTCCTCTAGCTGTGTGCTGAGAGAGAGGAATATGGGCTCGCTGAGGCTTAATTAAAACCAAGGTTGTGTCCTGTAGATGTTACGCTCCCCCGGACTGTCAACTGAATTCGACAGGCCGTTTGGCTAGAGCACAGACAGACAGCCACTGTAGCTTATATTTTGAGCAAGGGTAGCTGTGTGTTACATATGTTATGAAAATAATGAATGAAACTAATGAGATAATGTCAAGAGGACTATGGACATGTCCCGTTTAGTTCATTTAATGTTAATAACCAATACTCCCTGAGAACCCTTTCGATGATAATTCTGACCAATTATAAATACTTAAACTTAAATAAGTTATTCTTCTAACCTTACTATGACCTTATTATGACGTGAATTCACCCACCCACGCGCACACACACACTCACAGGCACTTACACACAAACACATGCTCACATGGACACACCTCACACACACATGCACACTTAGATTAGCAATGGCCTCTTGTGTTAGAAAGTCTCATGTCAGATGATTTCCATTTCTCATTATGGAGAAAAAGTAATCCTATTCATGCTTCACGCATATTAAGAGTCACATTAGCCTTTCTCTTCAGATTAAGGAAGGAAGCTGGGAACATGTTCATTGTCTCATTTTAACTCCATATCCTTTTTATGGCAATCATATGAATGTCTTTGAATACTCAGCCAAAAGCTGCCTATAATTAGCTAAGTGAGGTCACTGATCTTAAAATGAAATACCATGTCTTGTTGGAATGCACTAACTGTAAAAGGACTGTTTTTGGGGAGAATGAGAATTGGTCATACAGTATGTCAATAGACAACCAATTAATGGTTACAAAGTAAGTGGAAAATATTTAGCTACATACAGAATTTGTGTTGATGATGATGTTTGTCAATACAGAAGCTATTCCTTTTTATTATCACTAATATGCAGCAATATTGATCTATTGATCTAGCCCATCGGTCAAGTGCAACATGCGATGAAAGGACCTTCCAATACAATCAGCACAGGAAATTAATTGTTTTACATCTGCTGTAGTACTGTTACTATAATACTGTAGTCAGCTACCTGTATAGAAATCCTATTGTGCTTCTAATAAGGTCCCATCCAGCTTGTCATTGGCCCATTCTCATTGAGTGTCTCCCTCAACAGACCCTTTCTTCAGCAAAGATGTTTTAGTCTTGGAACTCAATCATGACCAGTGCTATTTTTTTATGGGTTGATAGGGGGTTCATATTTTCTCTTAACTAGAAGACTTATTTAATCAGATGTCATAAATTCTCCTTTGTTTGCATATCAGGCAATGCAGAGCAAGTATCAGTAGGTATCACGTTGTATAAATGATTGGATTCAGGCACAGGAATTCGTAATAGGGGGGGTGACGAAGCCCTAAGGCACGGGGACGAAGCCCAAAACAAACACCTATACAAAAACACAGGAATGTAACCCCAACTTAATGAGCGAGATAAAACCTCTAATAAATACACGGGACGAGACCTGCAACACACTACACGGTGCGAGATCCGTAATAGAAAATGCACAACAATACACAGGACATGACCCGTAATAACAAGGGCACAATACATGCAGCACGAAAGCCAAAAACACAAAGCACAGGTACTCACAGACCAGCTGACATGGGTACAATAACCAACAAGACAATGGTGAACAGAGGGCACATATATACAATTACTAATCAGGGGAATTGGAATCAGGTGTGTGTAATGAGACAGTTCAGGGATGCCTAGGGTCCGGTGACGTAGACCCCCGGAACTGGTGCACGGGAGTCAGTGACAGTAGGTCTATGAAGAGACTGTTTGTTTAACATATGCAACCCAGTGGGCAATGGAAGCCATTTGAAGTGAGCTTCTCGTGGACCTGTGAAAGGTTCAACGAATTGTGTGAGGGGTAGAAATGTGCGGATTTCTCCGTTCCCTCCGGCCATTGCGTTCAGCAGTTCAGTGACGAGATATGTCTCAGTCCCTGGAGCAAAAACTTTGTGCTATACAGGATCACAAGTACAGGACATCAATAAGCTGCTCCCAAACATTTTAAACCAGCATCAGGAAATTGAGTCTATCATAGTTCATGTGGGATTCAATTACATTATGAAGGGCAGCTCAGAACAGCTCAAGATGGATGTTAAAGAACTGATTGGGTCACTGCTTGACACCAACAAACACCCTATAATCATCGACCTCGCCAAGGCTTTCGACTCTGTCAATCACCATATTCTTATCGGCAGACTCAACAGCCTCGGTTTTTCGGATGACTGCCTTGCCTGGTTCACCAATTACTTTGCAGACAGAGTTCAGTGTGTCAAATCGGAGGGCATGCTGTCCGGTCCTCTGGCAGTCTCTATGGGGGTGCCACAGGGTTCAATTCTCGGGCCGACTCTTTTCTCTGTATATATCAATGATGTTGCTCTTGCTGCGGGCGATTCCCTGATCCACCTCTACGCAGAAGACACCATTCTATATACTTTCGGCCCGTCATTGGACACTGTGCTATCAAACCTCCAAACGAGCTTCAATGCCATACAGCACTCCTTCCGTGGCCTCCAACTGCTCTTAAACGCGAGTAAAACCAAATGCATGCTTTTCAACCGATCGCTGCCTGCACCCGCATGCCCGACTAACATCACCACCCTGGATGGTTCCGACCTTGAATATGTGGACATCTATAAGTACCTAGGTGTCTGGCTAGACTGCAAACTCTCCTTCCAGACTCACATCAAACATCTCCAATCGAAAATCAAATCAAGAGTCGGCTTTCTATTCCGCAACAAAGCCTCCTTCACTCACGCTGCCAAGCTTACCCTAGTAAAACTGACTATCCTACTGATCCTCGACTTCGGCTATGTCATCTAAAAAATGGCTTCCAACACTCTACTCAGCAAACTGGATGCAGTCTATCACAGTGCCATCCGTTTTGTCACTAAAGCACCTTATACCACCCACCACTGCGACTTGTATGCTCTAGTCGGCTGGCCCTCACTACATATTCGTCTCCAGACCCACTGGCTCCAGGTCATCTACAAGTCCATGCTAGGTAAAGCTCCGCCTTATCTCAGTTCACTGGTCACGATGGCAACACCCATCCGTAGCACGCGCTCCAGCAGGTGTATCTCACTGATCATCCCTAAAGCCAACACCTCATTTGGCCGCCTTTCGTTCCAGTACTCTGCTGCCTGTGACTGGAACGAATTGCAAAAATCGCTGAAGTTGGAGACTTTTATCTCCCTCACCAACTTCAAACATCAGCTATCCGAGCAGCTAACCGATCGCTGCAGCTGTACATAGTCTATAGGTAAATAGCCCACCCATTTTCACCTACCTCATTCCCATACTGTTTTTATACTGTTTTTATTTATTTACTTTTCTGCTCTTTTGCACACCAATATCTCTACCTGTACATGACCATCTGATCATTTATCACTCCAGTGTTAATCTGCAAAATTGTATTATTCGCCTACCTCCTCATGCCTTTTGCACACATTGTATATAGACTGCCCATTTTTTCTACTGTGTTATTGACTTGCTAATTGTTTACTCCATGTGTAACTCTGTGTTGTCTGTTCACACTGCTATGCTTTATCTTGGCCAGGTCGCAGTTGCAAATGAGAACTTGTTCTCAACTAGCCTACCTGGTTAAATAAAGGTGAAATAAAAAAATTTAAAAAATTAAAAATAATATCTGTCCCTCTACCCTCCCTAAATCGTGGCATTGAACGTTTCAGCAGACTTTTAGCCCTCCATAACTGGCTACGAGACTACTGCAGCTCTGTGGGTAAAACATTTATTGACAATTTTGCTTCCTTCTGGAGACAAAGCTCATTTTATAATTACGATGGTATCCACCCAAATCATTTGGGTTCCTGGATCCTTTCACAGCGACAATTATTTATATAATGGCCTTAAGCCCAGCTCACTTAATCCCTTCCATTGTGTTGATCAGTTGTCATAATGTTTCAGCAAATGTACATTATCCCAGGGGTGTTGGAAGATACAATGTAAGTAACCTAATTTTTGTCCCTCTAAATGCCCTGAATGTCTCTGCTGACCCCACTGCTATTGTATACAGTAATCATGTGCCTATAAACAAGAGTTCTACTGTTAGCACTCAGGTGGTGTGTCATAGTAGGAAGTCCACTGTGTGCAGCTCATCCTGCACTAACATAAATAACATGAGCATGTCTACTTCTGCTAAGCTTCCCAGTAAAGCAATGACAACAATCAAGCATCCAAAAAAAGTGCTAAAAATAGCCCACATTGACATTTGTAGCCTAAGAAACAAGGTTCATGAGTCAATAACTTGCTAGTAACAGATGATATTCATATTCTGACTATCTCTGATACAGTGGTAGCAATACATGATAATTGTCAGAGATATGTGTATAGGTGGCAGGGAAGTCAGGTGCAGGAGAGTCAAACGGAGTGTAAAATGGAGTCTTTTAATATATGTCCAAGTAACATGCTCCATAACACTAAATAGAAAAATGAATATAAACAAATATGGATTCGAAGACCCGTCGCGCACCTATACAAACAACACTACACTGACAATAAACAATCTCTGACAAAGACATGAGGAAACAGAGGGTTAAATACACAACAGGTAATGAATGGGATTGAAAACAGGTGTGTGGGAAGACAAGACAAAACCAATGGAAAATGAAAAATGGATCAATGATGGCAAGAAGACCGGTGACGTCGAACGCCGAGCACCGCCCGAACAAGGAGAGGCAACGACTTCGGCAGAAGTCGTGACAGTAATAACATCTACAGAAAATACAGAAATGCCAATGAGGGCGGTGTTGCGGTCTATATTAAAAACCACATTTCTGCAAATGTTATAGAGAATCTCATGTTAAATACTGTTGAAGTAATATGGCTAGGTTCATCTGCCTCACCTAAATCCATTCTTGTGGGAAGCTGCTATAAACCACCAAGTGCTAACAGTCTCTATCTGGATAATATGTGTGAAATGCTTGATAATGTACAGTATGTGATATTAACAGAGAGGTATATTTTCTGTAACCAGTGCCGGCAACCTGGTTCAGGTTATCAGTCAACCTACCAGGGTAGTTACTAACAGCACAGGAATTAAATCATCAACATGTATTGATCACATCTTTCCTAATGTGGCAGAAATTTGCTTTAAAGCAGTATCCAACGCTGGACTTGACAAATTTATAAAATTGCTTATTCCAGTTACTAATAAGCATGCACCCATTAAGAAAATGACTGTAAAAACTGTTAAATTCCATTGGATTGATGAAGAATTGAAAAATTGTATGGTTGAGAGGTATGAGGAAAAAAGGTATGGCAATATGTCTGGCAGCACAATCGATTGGCAAACGTAGATTTAGAAATCATGTGACTAAATCTAATAACAAAAAGAAGAAGAAACTATACTATGAAACAAAGATAAATTATATATAGAATGATAGTTAAAGGCTTTGGAGCACCTTAAATGACATTTTGGACACAAAGGCAAACTCAGCTCCATCATTCATTGAATCAGATTGCTAATTTATCACAAAACCCACTGATATTGTCAACTACTTTAATTACTTTTAATTGGTAAGATTTGTAAACTTAGGCATGACATGCCAGCAACAAACGCTGACATTACACATCATAGTATAACTGACCAAATTATGAAAAACAATCATTGTAACGTAATGTGAGTGTGGAAGAGGTGAAAAAATGATTGTTGTCTGTCAACAATGACAAGCCAACTTGGATGAAAAATTATTGAGGATAGTAGCGTACGATATTGCCACTCCTATTTGCCATATCTTCAATATAATCCTACTAGAAAGTGTGTGCCCTCATGCCTTGAGGGAAGCAAAAGTCATTCCGCTACCGAAGAATAGTAAAGCCCCCTTTAGGGGTTCTCAAATAGCAGAGTCAACTTTTGGAAAAAAATTGTGTTTGACCAGATACAATTCTATTTTACAGTAAACAAATTGACAACAGACTTTCAACACGCTTATATTGAAGTATATTCAACAAGCACTTACACAAATGACTGATTATTGGCAGAGAGAAATTGATGATAAAAAGATTTTGGGGGCTGTTTTGTTAGACTTCAGTGCGGCTTTTGACATTATCGATCATAGTCTGCTGCTGGAAAAACATATATGTGTTATACACCCCCTGCTATATTGTGGATAAAGAGTGACCTGTATAACAGAACACAGAGGGTGTTCTTTAATGGAAGCCTCTCCAACATAATCCAGGTAGAATAAGGAATTCCCCAGGGCAGCTGTCTAGGCCCCGTACTTTTTTCAATCTTTAATAACGACATGCTTGAGTAAAGCCAGTGTGTCTATGTATGCAGATGACTCAACACTATACACGTCAGCTACTACAGCGACTGAAATGACTGCAACACTCAACAAAGAGCTGTAGTTAGTTTCAGAATGGGTGGCAAGGAATAAGTTAGTCCGAAATATTAGTCCTAAGGTAAAAATAGTGTATTTGGGACAAATCATTCACTAAACCCTAAACTTCAACTAACTATTGTAATGAATCATGTGGAAATTATTGCTTGGAGTAATAATAATAATAATAATATATGCCATTTAGCAGACGCTTTTAACCCTGGATTGTAAACTAAGATGGGGAGAATCCATAATCTATCCATAATATAGTGCTTCTCTGCCTTATCACCATTATCTGCCTTATCACCATTATCAACAAGGCAGGTCCTACAGGCCCTATTTTTGTCGCGCCTGGACTACTGTTCAGTTGTGTGGTCAGATGCCACAAAGAGTGACTTAGGACAATTGCAATTGGCTCAGAACAGGGCAGCACGGTTGGCCCTTGGATGTACTCAGAGAGCTAACATGAATATTTTGCATGTCAATCTCTGCTGTCTCAAAGTGGAGGAGAGATTGACTTCATCACTACAATGTATTTGTGAGAAGTGTTGACATGTTGAATGTACCAAGCTGTCTTTTTGAACTACTAGCACACAGCTTGGACACAGTCTCTTCACAGTCCCCAAGTCCAGAACAGACTACACATTACTACATAGAGCCATGACTACATGGAACTCTGTTCCACATCGAGTAACTCATGCAAGCAGTAATATTAGATTTAAAAAATTGATCAAAATATAACTTATGGAATAGAGACACAAACCCAGGCACAGACACACAATACATATACACACACGATAACATATGCACTATACACACATTTACACATGGATTTTGTGTTGTAGATATGTGGTAGTAGAGTTATGGCCTGAGGGCACACACTTAATGTGTTGTGAAATCTGTTTTGAATGTATTGTAATGTTTTTAAAATTGTATAACTACCTTAATTTTGCTTCCTTGGCAGCAGCTTATGGGGATAAGTAATCCTTCTCACCCCCCCTCCCCCTAAAAGATTTAGATGCACTATTGTAAAGTGGCTATTCCACTGGATGTCATAAGGTGAATGCACCAATTTGTAAGTCGCTCTGGATAAGAGCATCTGCTAAATGACTTAAATGTAAATGTATAACAAATACAAATACAGATAGGCGTGATGTAATCAGATGAATTGAGTCTTCTGAGAGCTGATTTACGTAGTTACCCAAAGAATGGTGTTAAGTCTACAGTCACTACTGAGCCTGTATTTAAGCTTTAACAGCAAATCAACTCCAGCACATATCTGAAAGGCATCAAAGATGAGTTTGAACTTTTTTGCCTTCTAAAGGTGACGGAGAGACATTTTTCTGTAGGTCCAGTCCTTTTTTAGGGACTTTTGTTATTGTATTTCAACACAGTATTCCAAGGTTCTCTGTTCAGTTCATGAGGTGTATTGTTAATGGGTTATTTTTAGCTCAGTGTATCATGGTACCTATAATTTAGACAGATGTTGAGAATGCAATATCAATACACTCTTAGAAAAAAAGGGTTCCTAATGGGTTCTTCAGCTGTCACCATAGGAACCCAAATGGGTTCTACCTGGAACCAAAAAAGGTTATCCTATGGGGACAGCCAAATAACCCTTTTAGGTTCTATATAGCCTCCTTTTTCTATGAGTGTACAGTAGTTTCAACAAGGACTGATCCAAACTTCAATATCGTCTCTCTCTCTCTATCTTTCTCTCTCTCTCTCTCTCTCTCTCTAACTCTCTCGCTCTCTCTCTTGCTCTCTTTCTTCTTTCCTCCCCCTCTTCCTCCCTCCTGCCCCCCCCCCTCTCCTCCAGACACCATGACCCAGTCCGAGGATAAGCACTCACAAGTGGACGGCACAGATACTGAAATGGACGTCATAGACGCTGAAATGCACTCCACTGAAAGGTGACTTCCAGCCACTTCACCTTCCCAAACTTTTGGTAAGTAAACTGAATCATTCACAGCTCTGGACGGATAAGAGACACATGCTCCTTCCCCCTGCCTGTCGCTGTCTACTTGCTTTCTCATAAAGACCTTACTGTATATAATGGTAATCGTAGAAAGACTTTATGCTCCAACTGAGGAGAGCTGTCTTCAGCTGAATCAATAATCTTTTTAATGTTTTTGTCGTTGTTTTCTGCCGGCCCACACTCTGAAATGGCAGTCAGCTGACTGGGCCTAAACTTCTCTTGCTTTAAACTTGCAGTATTGATTGGCTGGCCCCAGTAGAATTGTGTTTTCATCTGGGTGAGAAACATGCCTGGGAAAAATCTTTATTTCTTAATTAAGAGGCAGTCTCATTGATGGGGCCACCGTTTCATTCCCTTTTTTAGAATGACAAAAAATATACATCATCATCAATTTGAGATTGCCTCCATCTGGAGAATAGGCCTTTATGACATACAGAGACCCCCTGTTGTGTGTGAGTGTGTCAGACGAAGGGGATACACACCCCTACTGTGTGTCAGACAAGGGGCATGTGGTGCTGGATATTGATCGGTGATCAGATGCATTAATTAATGTGGACTGTTTATTGTTTCTCACACTGGGTTGATGTGGGATTGTGCGTGAATGTGTATGTGTGTTCATGCTTGTGGGTGTGCGTGGGGGGTCTGTACATGTCTGTAAGTGTGATTGTACTTTTTACTTGCTCCCCTCAGAAATCAATTCATGGAGAATGGAGAGATTCCAGACCATGTGTCAGTCAGATTTGTAATTTTTAAAAATGATTTTACCCCCTTTTTCATGATATCCAATTGCTGGTAGTTACTGTCTTGTTTCATCGCTACAACTCCCGCACGGACTCGGGAGAGGTGAAGGTCGGGAGCCATGCGTCCTCCGAAACACAACCCAACCAAGCCGCAATACTTCATAACACAGCACGCATCCAACCTGGAAGCCAGCCGCACCAATGTGTCAAAGGACACACTGTACACCTAGCGACCTGGCCAGTGTGCACTGCGCCCGGCCCACCACAGGAGTAGCTAGTGCGCAATGAGACAAGGATATCCCTGCCGGCCAAACCCTCCCTAACCCGGACAATGCTAGGCCAATTGTGTGCCGCTCCATGGGCCTCTCAGTCGCGGCCGGCTGCAACAGAGCCTGGGCTCGAACCCAGAGTCTCTGGTGGCACAGCTGGCACCACGATGCAGTGCCTTAGACCACTGTGCCACCCAGGAGGCCTAAAGTCTGATTTTTAAGGTTTGTGACCTACGTAGAAAGGCTAGTTACGTGACTCATGTTCAACATTGTTCAATCAACTGGTGTCCTTCAAAATAGCCTCCGAATATAGTTTATTTATGATTATGCATTGGCTCAGATTTGTGTAGTTAATACACTGACCTATGGGTTGATATAAGTGCAACCCCCTACCACACAATATCATTCGGACTTGATTGACATTGGCAATATACTCCCAAATATTTTGTGCTTACCTAACCACTCAAATGGTGGCCTAAATTGATGATGGACGTCTGTCAGTTCAATGAAAACAAAAAGAGAAGGGCCATTCAGTTTTGTATGAACACTTTTCCATCCATACTGACAGAGATGAGTTTCAATTGTATTTCAACAGAGGCTTGCAGGGCCAGATTGACTATTTGAGGCAATGTTCTGTACGCGAAACAAGATTGACTTCATGATCGATAGAACAGGCCTTACGTCAGGCCAAAATAATTGTTTCAAGCTCTGCTGGGATATACATGGGCTCTCCAATCTGCCTGGTTATAAATCCGATAGAACTGTGTCAACATCCGTTTGTGAAACCGAGGTAGCAATATTCACCAAGTGATGTAATTAAACAGTTTTTGTCATTTCATTTTTGTGAATATAATTACTTGTCCAGAATAATGCCTGGAGTCCACTCATTGTTTGGATCTCAGCGGTGTCTCCTATTAAAGTAACTGTTTCCATATTTCTATGAAATATGACCTAAAATTAATTGCAATATGAGTGAAATAGTTTTCCTTCCAAAAATAGGTATTTCAAGTATTTTAAAAAGCAGCTTTCCTGTGTTAGAATGGTGTGGGCATACCCCAACAACAGAATGGTGTGGACATATACTGGTCATTAAAAATATTCATGCATTTTGACCACTAATTGGCCAGCTCAGCCAATGAGCCAACATAACATCATGTTCTATGAGGAAATAGCAAGCATTTTTTAAATGGTCTGTTTGAGATACATGTTTTGGGTGGGGGTTTTGAAGTGTTTTTCTCCAATTTATGCTTTGGCCAACAAATACGAGTATAGGACGAGTCAACAACATTATTTGGGTATGAGTTAACGGAATATTAACGTTTAACTGTTAGATTTTCACTGGACAGTTACTAACAGCTCTTGGGGAATGTTACTTATACAGTAACTCAGCGGCGTTGTATACTGTATGGATATAGTATCTCATGTCAACCCATGTTATATTCTTCATTTTAGTCTGTAGTAACCAGTAGAAACCGGGTCTCATTCCCGATAATAAGGTTGGGGACAAACAGGGGCTGTATGAAAGGTTAATATGAGGACTCAGTGTTGAGATAATTGGAACCGCTGAGACATCATTAAAATGGGTCTTGCATATTAGAAATGATGAAGGTTAGGTTAGGTGACTTTGTTTTGATCTGGTTCTGGAAACTGATAAAGCTGTTTTATACCGTCGTTTTTCATACAAACAGAATAAACGAGTCATGATTATTTTATAAATGTTGTGTTCTTTGCTGGGTTGTTGGTCACGGGTCTGTACGTGTGTGCTTTTGGTATTCAGATGCAGTCTTGAACCGCATTCATTTGCAACTCTTAAATATTCACTATGCTGCCTACAGTAGATTTTGGTTCAATGATGTTTTCCAATGTGATTCAGTTTTTATACACCAAGGGTAGCCTAGTGGTTAGAGCATTGGACTAGTAACCGAAAGGTTGCAAGTTCAAATCCCCGAGCTGACAAGGTACAAAATCTATCATTCTGCCCCTGAACAGGCAGTTAACCCACTGTTCCTAGGTTGTCATTGAAAATAAGAAGTTGTTCTTAACTGACTTGCCTAGTAAAATAAATAAATAAAGTATGCAATGATGAATGACAGGGCAGATTATTGGGGAACAACAAAGCCACAAGGCTGTAGACATGTCTGTCGATCAGAACACAGATTTTTCTAAACCTATTTTTTAATGTTTGTAATGGACTCAGTGTTTTGCTGTGTACTGCATTATGAGTTACTGTTACAATTGCAGGCATTCATTGTCTGTTTATATCCTAAAAAACATCCCCTCCTCCTCCTCGAAGGAACACTTATTACGATCCGTCCTCGCAGCCCAGGAGGGGTATTTTCTCATGCATGACAAGACTGCAAAAGTACTCACCTCAAGGAATGTTGCCATCCTCTTGGTAAAATCTTAAGGTGGCATTAGTTCTTATGGAGGCACAAATTAAAACTTAGCCATACTGTTGTATTCCAAGCGTTCCCGTCTCTCTTCCCTTCAGGGCATCTATGGACTCTGTCACCATCTATAGATGTAGAATTTGAGCCAGTTCGCTATATCTGGAAACATTTTCCTGCAGCAACTAGACATGTGAATTATTATGTGGCCTATAATTAATGGACATTTTTGTAAGGGTTGATACATTTTTCATATGGGAAAATCAAGTCTGAAATTTTAATGTGGAAATGACAAACTTCAGAGAACTTTTTTAACCTCAAATACACTATAATGTTCTAAATGTCCCGCATTGCATGAAAGTTCTCCTGCAACAGGGTGATCAAATTAAGATCCTACATCTGTATATCATGACTGCCATTAATTAAGACCAATGGGTAGAGGATGGCAGAACATGACAATGAGAGATGAAGGGTATAGAGGAGTAAGGGAGCCAGAAGCCCACGGTGTGACTCTACCCTTGATAACTTTTTAATTGGCTACTTGTAAAGGCCCCAGGGCTGTTGTCACCAGACAAAGTAGCTGGCAAGGCAAAGTGATCTGAATTCCATGTCAGTCTTGAGGAGTGGATAAGGGAACTGGCAGGTATACAGAAGTGGGTGAAGACACATTCTGTCAATCCCCTAGTCAGTGGAGCTGCTATGTTCTGAATAACTCAATCTGGGACCTTTTAAAAAGACAGATAGTGGCGCTATCATTTCCCTTCAGTTATTCAGTTCATCTGCCCAATCAAATAGGGATTTCAAAAATACTATTAGCCCTACAGCCATGATTTATTATGTTTCTCACAAATGAAAACATATCATCGTACTACAGAGCATTCGGAAAGTACTTAGACCCCTTGACTTTTCCACATTTAGTTAAGTTACAGTCTTATTTTAAAATAGATTAAATTGTTTTTTCCCCCCCTCATCAATCTACACACAATACCCTATAATGGCAAAACAAAAACCTTAAAATTAAAAAAAAGCGTATTGTATTAAAAATGTATTAAAAAAACAGAAATATCACATTTAAGGATTCTGTTACAGTTTTCTACCCGGGAAGGAGAGGAGGACCAAAATACAGCGTGGTTATGATTGAACATCTTTAATAAAGATGATAACGTGAACAATATACATATACAAAACGTGGAAAAACCAAAACAGTCCTAACTGGTACAAAACACAGAGACAGGAAACAATCACCCACAAAATTCCCAATGAATATGGCTGCCTAAATATGGTTCCCAATCAGAGACAATGATACACACCTGCCTCTGATTGAGAACCACTCTAGGCAACCATAGACTTACCTAGAATACTACACTGAACACAACCCCATCAATCTACAAAACCCCTAGACAAGACAAACACATAATCACCCATGTCACACCCTGGCCTAACCAAAATAATAAAGAAAACACAGAATACTAAGGCCAGGGCGTGACAGATTCAGACCCTTTGCTCAGTATTTTATTGAAAAACCGTTGGCAGCATTTACAGTCTTGAGTCTTCTTGGGTATGACGCTACAAGCTTGGCACACATGTATTTGGAGAGTTTACCCAATTCCAATTTGTCTTTGCAGATTCTGTCAAGCTCTCTCAGGTTGCATGGGGAGACTAGGCTATTTCCAGGTCTTTCCAGCGATGTTTGATAGGGTTGCGACCGTGTCCAAGTGATCTGTGTCTCTAGAATTTGATTTTTTGGTGGGTTTCTTTAAATTCATAAATCCCTTTAACCTTCCAGCAAAAGTAGCACCAAGACATTCCTCATTGTGAAACCACTTCATTACTGTAACGGCTTTCCTCTTCCTCTTCTGAGGAGGAGTAGCAAGGATCGGACCAATACGCAGCGTGGTAAGTGTTCATCTTGGTTTTTAATAAGAATAATGAACACTGAACAAAACAATAAATGACAACTTGAAAAACCGAAACAGTTCCGTGTGGAACAAAACACTGACACGGAAAATAAGCACCCACAACTCAAAAGTGAAACCAGGCTACCTAAGTATGGTTCTCACTCAGGGACAACGATTGACAGCAACCATACCAGGCCAAACACAGAAATCCCAAATCATAGAAAAAAGAACATAGACAACCCACCCAACTCACACCCTGACCATACTTAAAACAAAGACATAACAAAATAACTAAGGTCAGAACGTGACAATTACTGAAATATGAAAGCTTTTCTATGATCTCTTTCAGGACTACTCTTCTTAGAATGTTAATATGTAGCCTACATTAACCTTTTCTGACATCACTTTTTATTGACCAGATCGTTAAAATATGTCATCTTATATTTTCCCAATTTACATGTACGTATGCGTACATTCATGAGAATTATCGTAAAATCTCCTGTGATCTACTATTCATATTACATGCATTATGCAACTTCAAGGTGACTGATCTGAGACAATACCATGAATGACATAGCAAGGTCATTACCAGAAGATTAACAGACATTACTTTGACAAAAACCCAACCACTGTGGTAGCTTACTAAAAATGGGGTGTATCTATTATCGCGTGTCACAAGTGTAGGCCTACTTGCTCGTTGTCTTTTACTTTGAAGAAAATTACAATTGGAACATTGAGAGAAGGCTTCAGTGTCTGTGGCAGGCCATCAATTTACTCTCTCAAAAGAAAACAAAAGAGCTGTCATAGTTCACACACACAATGGAAATCTTGTTTGGCCCTCAACATAAATAACCCCCAGTGTTCTTTAAAGAGTTGTTTGAAAGGGTTGAATGTATTTCAGAAGATTGGCTTCCGATACCATCTTCTCTGTGTCATCTCTTGACTGAGTCATTTTAGTGCGGTCATTTTCTTCATCCCAATAGATCATCCATGGGAAAACCTGCCAATAAATGCTGGATCTTAATGTGATGAATGATGATACATTACATGTACAAGCCCATTGACTGTAAAGGGATTTTTATCAAATCAAAAGGGTTTTCTTGAGTGCTATAAACTTTGTAGCGCTTGATTCCGTTAAAGCATGTTTTATTCCAAAAGCCACCCAGACAGACATGCCCAAATACTTTGAAGCACTATGCAAATGTTGAGTCCTAACTCTTTGGTAATTAATACTGTCTGGTTCTGGTTCTGGTGAGTGTTTGGAAGTGTGATTAATACAGGGAACTTCATGTTTCTACTCTTGGCTTCAGATGGACAGCATTCTGGTAAATTGTACATCTCCGCTCCTGACACCGTTCATCTCTTTTGTCATCTCTCTCTTTGTCTGTCTCTCTCTCTCTCTCTCTCTCTGTCTCTCTCACTGGCTCTCTCTTTCTCATTCCCTCTCCCTCTCTCTCATTAATTTTGTGTGGTATGTCATTTAGAAGACATAGGTTGCAGCTGGTATGTGTGTGGTATAATTCACTGATATGACGCCTGGCGGTGAGATAAAGATTGTTTGAGGAGAGGACAGAAACAGAACAGGACATTTCTCATCCTGACTACTGAGTCTGTACTGTTCTGCACTCAGCTGAACGGTATGTCTCAGTAATTGCTACAGAGAAAATAATGATAAAGATACTAAAGCAAGACACAGGAAGTTGCACATTCTGTGGTGAATATGAATGTTATTTTATCCAACTACATCATACTGTAGATACATTTGTAGACTTACTAGACTATCACCAGATAAACTACAAGATTAGAGGAGAGGTTAACATTTGTCATCTATTGCCATCCAACCATCCTATGATGCTAACTGACACAACATTTCTCATTTTGCAGTGTCTCTGTCCAAGTGAATGTTTTTCCATTTGGGGGCTGAAATCTGAAGATCTTGAATTGATGATTCTGGCTTTAATTAGTATAGCCTGTTTTAGTGATCTCAATAATTCTTTACATGCTATGCTAATCTGGGCCAGAACCAGCAATGCTTTGGGATGGACAAATTCACCAGACTCTTTACGATGTGCCTGCAATGTTTTCATTTTGTAAATTCTGTTTTTTTTATGGCTAAATGCTCAAATACGAATGACTGAATAGATAAAGTCCACCTGCTAACCTCTGCTTTTGGTTTTGTAAGGTAAAGATATCACTTAAAAATCTGTGGGTAAACTCCCTATATTTTCTATACATTATTTATGCGATTGGTGGGTAAACGCCTATCCAATACACCACTGATAGGTGGGTAAACTCCTATCCACTACACCACTGATAGGTGGGTAAACTCCTATCCACTACACCACTGATAGGTGGGTAAACTCCTATCCACTACACCACTGATAGGTGGGTAAACTCCTATCCACTACACCACTGATTGGTGGGTAAACTCCTATCCACTACACCACTGATAGGTGGGTAAACTCCTATCCACTACACCACTGATAGGTGGGTAAACTCCTATCCACTACACCACTGATAGGTGGGTAAACTCCTATCCACTACACCACTGATAGGTGGGTAAACTCCTATCCACTACACCACTGATAGGTGGGTAAACTCCTATCCACTACACCACTGATAGGTGGGTAAACTCCTATCCACTACACCACTGATAGGTGGGTAAACTCCTATCCACTACACCACTGATAGGTGGGTAAACTCCTATCCACTACACCACTGATAGGTGGGTAAACTCCTATCCACTACACCACTGATAGGTGGGTAAACTCCTATCCACTACACCACTGATATTTGGGTAAACCCCTATCTCCACTACACCACTGATTGGTGGGTAAACTCCTATCCACTACACCACTGATTGGTGGGTAAACTCCTATCCACTACACCACTGATTGTATCGTTATTGATTTGTTACAGATAGCACCATGTAATGTGTGAAACTATCAGTGTGTCATTCAGGACAAACATGTGGCTACTGTGGGGGGCTGCTTTTGCATCAACTACATGGTCAGTGTAAATTTCGGTATCCCCATCACTATCTACCGTTACCAGTTATGGCAGGAGTCATTTTCTCCCCTAACTTTCTCAATTCGCTTCTGTCTCTGTGAGGGCGACAACGGCAAGTAAAAGTATTGATGACTAAATCTAGACTCTCCACTAGTGGAGGCTGGTGGGAGGAGCTATAGGAGGATGGGCTCATTAAAAAATGTATATATTTCACCTTTATTTAGCCAGGTAGGCAAGATGAGAACAAGTTCTCATTTACAACTGTGACCTGGCCAAGAATACAGCAAAGCAGTTTGACACATACAACAACACAGAGTTACACATAGAATAAACAAAACATACAGTCAATAATACAGTTGAAGAAAATCTATATACAGTGTGTGCAAAAGAGGTAAGAAAGGGGAGGTAAGGCAATAAATAGGCCATGGTGGCAAAGTAATTACAATATATCAATTAGACACTAGAGTGATGGAAGTGCAGAAGATGAATGTGCAAGTAGAGATACAGTAATGGCTGGAATGTTATAAATGGGAGGGAGTCAAACATGTGTTTTCCATATGTTTGATGTGTTCTATACCGTTCCATTAATTATATTCCAGCCATTACAATGAGCCGTCCTCCTATAGCTGCACCCACCAGCCTACTCTGCTCCCCACTATAGTGCATTCTCGATTAACCCAGAGGTCACAGAGCGGTGTGGATCCTTTGGACAGGTCATTTAACAGTATGCCTCCCCTTTAACAAAGTCATTATCTCCTTTAAGATCCTCTGACCTTGAGGGGTGAAATAGTGAACACAACTTTCTTCTGGAAAATGTGAAGTCCAAGATGGACAAAGGGGGTGCTGTTGGGGCTGTGTTTCTGGACCTAAGGAAGGCTTTTGATACTGTTAACCATGAGATTCTCATCACAAAATTGTCCAAGTTCAACTTTTCCCCTGATGCCTTGAGATGGATGAAATCATACCTTGAAGGCAGAACTCAGTGTGTCAGAGTGAGCAATGAGCTGTCGCCCACTCGTAGCTATGATGTGGGCGTGCCCCAAGGGTCAATACTGGGGCCCCTCCTGTTCAGCCTGTACATTAATGATCTGCCTTCTGTCTGTACTGGGTCTGAAGTTCAAATGTATGCAGATGATACAGTGATATATGTGCATGCAAAGAGCAAACAACAAGCTGTACAATAACTCACTACTGTAATGGTCCAGGTTACAAAGTGGCTCAGTGACTCGTGTTTGCATCTCAATGTGAAAAAAACTGTTTGCATGTTCTTCACAAAGAGGGCAACAGATGCTACTGAGCCAGATGTCTATGTGTCAGGGGAGAAGCTCCAGGTGGTATCCGATTTTAAGTACCTTGGCATCATACTTGATTCCAACCTCTCTTTTAAAAAGCATGTGAAAAGGTAATTCAAATAACTAAATTCAATCTAGCTAATTTCCGATTTATACGAAATTGTTTGACTACAGAGGTAGCAAAACTGTACTTCAAATCTATGATACTCCCCCACTTAACATACTGCTTGACGAGTTGGGCCCAAGCTTGCTGTACAACATTAAAACCTATTCAGTCTGTCTACAAACAGGCTCTCAAAGTGCTTGATAGGAAGCCCAATAGCCATCATCATTGTCACATCCTTAGAAAACATGAGCTCTTGAGTTGGGAAAATCTTGTGCAATACACCGACGCATGTCTTGTATTCAAGATCCTTAATGGCCTGGCTCCCCCTCCACTCAATATTTTTGTTAAACAGAAAACCCAGACATATGGCAGCAGATCCACAAGGTCTGCCATGAGAGGTGACTGTATAGTTCCCCTAAGGAAAAGCACCTTTAGTAAATCTGCATTCTCTGTGAGAGCTTCCCATGTCTGGAATACACTGCCATCAGACACACATAACTGCACCACATATCACACTTTCACAAAATGCTTGAAGACATGGCTAAAGGTCAATCAGATTTGTGAACATGGTCCCTAGCTGTGTGTTGCCGCTTTCCATGTTGTCTGTTGTCTGTAGCTTGTGAGGTGTGGAAACACTTTGTTGCTTTTATGAATTTTGTCTTGCTGATTTTTGTTCTATGTTGCTCTGTCTGTATGCTATGTCTTGCTTGTCCTATGTTGCTATGTCTATGGTGCTATTGTCTATATTGTAATTGTTTTTAATAACCTGCCCAGGGACTGCGGTTGAAAATTAGCCGGCTGGCTAAAACCGGCACTTTTACTGAAACGTTGATTAATGTGCACTGTCCCTGTAAAAATAAAATTAACTAAAAAAAACTCATGATATAGTGTTTTCCTTTCAGTGTATAATTAAAACCATTCAGAGTGCTGAGCACAGAACATGGTGTGATCAACATGCTACATTCTATTCTAGAGGTATTCACAGCAGTTTCTCATGTGTTGTGATCTATTGCTGCACAGGGTCCTGTGTTCCCTGCAAGACAACGCCATTTGTACTGTATCAGCTCGTGCCAATGGCGATTCCCTTCCATCATGTCAATGATGTGTTGATATTGATGCATACTGTTTGTTGAACTCTTTGACAGTATCCTTTCTTTTTTAAACTCTAGCCAAGTTTTGTTTTGGTCAGTCTGTGTTGTTGTTGCTACAGTATATCCATGCATGATACTGTCCATATGTAATGCGGGTTCTCTGATAATCCTGAACTTCAACCTTTAAAATTCCTGTAGTGTTGCAGACTGGAGCCTCTCAGCTGTATTCATGAGGCACAGTGTGTTCAGTCACTGGGGACTGGCTTTCTGGCTTGGCCCTTAAGTGGCAGGGGAGTAAACGGCAGAGGTGTCTGACTCTGCAGGCTTTTGGCTCGAACCTCTCAACCTCCTCCCACCCTCTTATCTCTCTGGCGTAGGTAAGGGCTATCAAAGGACCTGTATGGTGCCTTAGGCTGTATGTTTATCCCATGCAGAAGGGAAGGGGGATAGTTACATAATCGCTACTGCCAGTGAAATAATGTAATAGTGCACATTCATTACCTTTGAGGTTATTAGTTCTGGTGGTTTTCTATTCTAATCTAGTGTAGTTTATAGAGTGAAATATCAGTGTGATAATACACACAACTTTGATATAGCGTTTATAAACTCAGCAAAAAAAGAAACGTCCTCTCACTGTCAACTGCATTTATTTTCAGCCAACTTAACATGTGTAAATATTTGTATGAACATAACAAGATTCAACAACTGAGACAGAAACTGAACAAGTTCCACAGACATGTGACTAACATAAATGGAATAATGTGTCCCTGAACAAATTGGGGGTCAAAATCAAAAGTAACAGTCAGTATCTGGTGTGGCCACCAGCTGCATTAAGTACCGCAGTGCATCTCCTCCTCATGGACTGCACCAGATTTGCCAGTTCTTGCTGTGAGATGTTACCCCACCCTTCCACCAAGGCACCTGCAAGTTCCCGAACATTTCTGGGGGGAATGGCCCTAGCGCTCAGCCTCCGATCCAACAGGTCCCAGACGTGCTCAATGGGATTGAGATTCGGGCTCTTCGCTGGCCATGGCAGAACACTGACATTCCTGTCTTGCAGGCAATCACGCACAGAACGAGCAGTATGGCTGGTGGTATTGTCATGCTGGAGGGTCATGTCAGGATGAGGCTGCAGGAAGGGTACCACATGAGGGAGGAGGATGTCTTCCCTGTAACGCACAGCGTTGAGATTGCCTGCAATGACAACAAGCTCAGTCCAATGATGCCTTGACACACCGCCCCAGACCATGACAGACCCTCCACCTCCAAATCGATCCCGCTCCAGAGTACAGGCCTCGGAGTAACTCTCATTCCTTTGACGATGAACGTGAATCCGATCATCACCCCTGGTGAGACAAAAACGCGGCTCGTCAGTGAAGACCACTTTTTGCCAGTCCTGTCTGGTCCAGCGATGGTCGGTTTGTGCCCATAGGCGACGTTGTTGTCGGTGATGTCTGGTGAGGTCCTGCCTTACAACAAGCCTACAAGACCTCAGTCCAGCCTCTCTCAGCCTATTGCGGACAGTCTGAGCACTGATGGAGGATTGTGCGTTCCTGGTGTAACTCAGACAGTTGTTGTTGCCATCCTGTACCTGTCCTGCAGGTGTGATATTTGGATGTACCGATCCTGTGCAGGTGTTGTTACACGTGGTCTGCCACTGCGAGGACGATCAGCTTTCCGTCCTATCTCCCAGTAGCGCTGTCTTAGGCGTCTCACAGTACGGAAATTGAAATGTATTGCCCTGGCCAAATCTGCAGTCCTCATGCCTCCTGGGAGCATGCCTAATGCCCGTTCACGCAGATGAGCAGGGACCCTAGGCGTTTTTCAGAGTCAGTAGAAAGTCCTCTTTAGTGTCCTAAGTTTTCATAACTGTTACCTTAATTGCCTACCTTCTGTAGGCTGTTAGTGTCTTAACCTGTTGCGACGAGCAATCCCGTATCCGGGATCTTAAGTATAGCCTCAAGCTCATTAGCATAACGCAACGTTAACTATTCATGAAAATCGCAAATGAAATGAAATAAATATATTGGCTCTCAAGCTTAGCCTTTTGTTAACAACACTGTCATCTCAAATTTTCAAAATATGCTTTTCAACCATAGCAAAACAAGCATTTGTGTAAGAGTATTGATAGCTAGCATAGCATTAAGCCTAGTATTCAGCAGGCAACATTTTCACAAAAACAAGAAAAGCATTCAAATAAAAGCATTTACCTTTGAAGAACTTTGGATGTTTTCAATGAGGAGACTCTCAGTTAGATAGCAAATGTTCCGTTTTTCCAAAAAGATTATTTGTGTAGGAGAAATCGCTCCGTTTTGTTCATCACGTTTGGCTAAGAAAAAAAAACGTATCCGGGAGTGTAATTATAGCCTCAAGCTCATTACCATAACGCAACGTTAACTATTCATGAAAATCGCAAATGAAATGAAATAAATATATTGGCTCTCAAGCTTAGCCTTTTGTTAACAACACTGTCATCTCAGATTTTCAAAATATGCTTTTCAACCATAGCAAAACAAGCATTTGTGTAAGAGTATTGATAGCTAGCATAGCATTAAGCCTAGCATTCAACAGGCAACATTTTCACAAAAACAAGAAAAGCATTCAAATAAAATAATTTACCTTTGAAGAACTTCGGATGTTTTCAATGAGGAGACTCTCAGTTAGATAGCAAATGTTCCGCTTTTCCAAAAAGATTATTTGTGTAGGAGAAATCGCTCCGTTTTGTTCATCACGTTTGGCTGAGACAAAAAAGCGAAAATTCAGTCATTAAAACGCAAACTTTTTTCGAAATTAACTCCATAATATCGACAGAAACATGGCAAACGTTGTTTAGAATCAACCCTCAAGGTGTTTTTCACATATCTATTCAATGATAAGTCACTCGTGGCAGTTTAGTTTCTCCTCTCTTCAAAATGGAAACATGCACGCGCCAAGAGATTACGCAATAGTTTTGACGGAGGACACCGAGCGGACACCTGGTAAATGTAGTCTCTTATGGTCAATCTTCCAATGATATGCCTACAAATATGTCACAATGCTGCAGACACCTTGGGGAAACGACAGAAAGTGTAGGCCCATTCCTTGCGCATTCACAGCCATATAAGGAGACATTGGAACAAAGCGCCTCCAAAATCTGGGACATTTCCTGTTTGAAATTTAATCTTGGTTTTGCCTGTAGCATCAGTTCTGTGGCACTCACAGATAATATCTTTGCAGATTTGGAAACGTCAGAGTGTTTTCTTTCCAAAGCTGTCAATTATATGCATAGTCAAGCATCTTTTCGTGACAAAATATCTTGTTTAAAACATTTTTCATCCCAAAAATTTAATAGCGCCCCCTAATGCATAACTGGTTAACGACCATTCCACAGGTGCATGTTCATTAATTGTTTATGGTTCATTGAACAAGCATAGGAAACAGTGTTTAAACCCTTTACAATGAAGATCTGTGAAGTTATTTGGATTTTTATGAATTATCTTTGAAAGACAGGGTCCTGAAAAAGGGATGTTTCTTTTTTTGCTGAGTTTAGTATTATTTGTTGATGAATGTTTCTGCCTTTGCAGCTGACCATAATTAACTTGCCTGTTTAATATGATATTCATCTTCTTCAACTGTGTTCAAATGCTTAATATGGTCTATTAGAGGGGGAGCTTTGCTCTACAGAAGGCTATTGATTCCATTACTGCGCTCCCCGTACATCAGCTTTGTCCTAATAAAGTTAACGCTCTCAATTATCTCTCTCCGCTGAGGCTTTGTTCTGTCTTGATCTTGTCTCTACTCAATCACCCCGTCAATGAAAATGATGTCCAATTATGTCAGGTAATTACATTAGCTTGTCTTGGGGAGAAATCAAATTATGTTCACTTTTTCCTCCTGCTGTCCATTGCTTATGTTACCTCTGCATGTGTTTATGACATGCCATTGTAAGTATTCTTTCTTACTTCGGCAAGTCTTTTTATGTTTAGCACTTTGTAATACTGCATCTGTGCCCTATCCAAATTCCGCCAACCTTTGTGACCTAATTTAACCTTGAGGAAAGTGCACTCGGATGCATGTTGTTAACCAACATAACAAATCTCATAGCTATGGTGGAGGGAGCGAGGCGAGCAAGGCGTCCTAAGGTCACCTTATCACATTGTTATATCCCAGAGCACCAGACTTCTCTCATTTAGCTCAATTACTGATTACAGTATGGGGAAAGTGATATGGCTGCTCTGCTGTGTGGTCATGCTTTATAAGGAGGTGTGTAGCTCTCTCTCACCATGCACTGATAAGCACAGGGTTTGAATTTCCCTGTTTTGCAACATTGCCAGAAGCAGAATAAATAAACGAACAAATGTAGGTTTTCGCATTTCATTTGGACAAATTCAAGACTAACCACAGTCCATGAGAGCTCATTTGGAGTCTCACTCATTTGTTAGCATGTCAAGAAAAATAAACGCAGAATATCAGTTACTAAAGACAGAATGTTTGTTTAACCCTTACTGCGTACGCTATGTGTGTAATTGTAATGAAAGTCTTGTGTGCTTTGCAGTTAAATGCTGTTGGAAAGTATTTGTCTTTTGAAGTTAAATCTCTTGCATTTTTTTGCTGGAGGTGTGTGTGTGTGTGTGTGTGTGTGTGTGTGTGTGTGTGTGTGTGTGTGTGTGTGTGTGTGTGTGTGTGTGTGTGTGTGTGTGTGTGTGTGTGTGTGTGTGTGTGTGTGTGCGTGCGCGTGCGCGTGCGTGCGTACATGCGCGTGTGTGTACGTGTATGAGTGTGTGCGTGCAGGAGTACATTCTTGGAGCAGAATATCCAGCCAAGTAAACCAATCTGATTTTAATGAGTCCTAACATTACAGGGTGTTTTCTTGTTCATTTCTCAGCAAATTCAGACTTTGTTGCCTCGTGTTCGTCAGCTAACTATTGGAGTGATTTTTGAGGTGCAATAACACTAACAGCCATTTTCTCTGTGAATTATTGAAGCGAAGAATACGACCCTGTGCTGCAATTCATGACAGTCCATTGATTTGGCTCTTTTTTATTTGGATAAAAAAAGGTATTCAGAAGTATGTTTTATTCCCCATGGGATCCTTTTCAATCCCATTTTTTACTGCACACTTTTTACATTTGTGTCTCTGAGCACTTAGCAAAATGCAAAGACTAGACCCAGCTACATCTCCCAGACCCAGACAGTAGTCAAGACCAGCTCCCCAGTGAAAATCCTATTTCTTTAGATATATTCTGCAGACTGATGCCTGTGCCGTCCCTCTTGCTGCAGTCAATGATGTGCTAAACAGGGATTATGTGCATCATCAAACATGGCTCCTATTTTGCATATATTTAACATTTATTTTTATACGAACTACAGACAAAGCTATCCCAATGATAGATAGAAGAGATTATGCAGGCAGACCTGAATATTTATCCATCCTAAGTAATGTCATTGGGACAAAAGATAACCATCCTTTTTACCCTTGAATTTCAGTTCACACAGAGTCAATGAATGCACATATTTAGAAAATGCTACTCAGATTGTTGGGATTATTTCTTATCACATTGGATTTCATGAGAGTTGCTAAAATCCCTGTCTTTCAGACATCTTTTATGGTGCATCTATGGCGAGTTGTATTTTTTTCTCTTCTCTCCATTACCTTGAGGAATGACAGGGAGTTTAAAAAAGGAAGGATCATTATCACACACCTATCCCTGTCCTTCATCCTCTTTCTCTCTCTCTCTCTGTCTCTCTCCCTCTCTCTCTCCAGTCTCTCTCTCTCTCTCTCTCTCTCTCTCTCTCTCTCTCTCTCTCTCTCTGTGCCCTCTGTCATGGTATGTTTTATAGGGGCAAGAATAACCCCTACACACAGTTGGCAGCCTACCATCAGCATTATGGTGGAGGTATATTTGCTATTGGTCAGCATAAAATCCTGTTGAGTCTAGTGTCCCACTGTATGTCATTGGTCAAGGCTATGGGTGTGTAAAGACACTCATGTGTATTGGGAATGTGTAATGAGAGAGGTTAGAGATGGTGGTTTGTGACTTATGCAGGTTGGCTATGGGGACAAGGTTACTGTAATGTAAGGAGAGAAATGTATCCCTGGACTTCAAAATAGACCTTGGTCACCTTTTCCTTAGTTATCCTGGGGAAATGCTTTTACTATTGGAATGTGAGACTGTGTATTATTGATATCTAGGCCTATGACATTGTACTGTATCATCCATGCAAACCACTAATTTGAACTCGTTATTTCTTGAAATATTTTCACATGAAAACAAGATTCCACTTGGAAATGTGTTTCTGTATGAATAATAGAAAATAATTAATAAACTTAATCACACACAACAGCAAATGCTGCTCCGTGCACATCGTAATTACCCCAACCTCCCGTCAATGAAACGACCCCATGGCTAAAAATAATTTATCTTCTCCAGAATTCTAGTATTGATCTGTTTATTTTTTATCTTCAAAATATTTCCTTCACTAGCTACGTTTCCATCCAATTGGCAACAGACTTTCATGAATACTCTAAAATCTACATAAAAACAGTCCCACCAGAGATGTGTTTCCATTAAATTGACTTGTTGGGGATGAAAGGCTGTGCGTGATGAGGTAGTGCACATGAAATTACCTTTTACAGTTAAATTCGTACCAAATAAAAAATACAAGGGTATTGGGTTTCTGTAGCATTTTCAACTCTACTGATGGTTTCCTCACACAAAAAAGCATTATATAGCGAGTGTGCCCAGTCTGGTATTGGCACATGCGCTCTAGCCAACAGCTCACAGATACAGTGTGGGTATAGCCTACATTGTGAGATTATTATTATGGACTTTTTTCCCCAATTTCGTGATTATGATATTGTCTCTTTGCTACAACTCCCCAACAAGCTTGGGAGAGGCAAAGGTCAAGTTATGCGTCCTCGGAAACATGACCCGCCAAGGCGCGCTTCTTAACACCTGCCCGCTTAATCCGGAAGCCAGCTGCACCAATGTGTCAGAGGAAACACTGTTCAACTGACGATCAAAGTCAGCTTGCAGGCGCCTGGCCCACCACAAGGAGTCGCTAGAGCACGATGAGCCAAGTAAGGCCCCCCCGGCCAAGCCCTCCCCTAACCGGGACTACGCTGGGCCAATTGTGCACTGCTTTATGGGACTCCCGGTCACAATCCTGTCTCGGAGCTCTACGGACAATTCCCTCGACCTCATATCTTGGTTTTTGCTCTGACATTCACTATCAACTGTGGGACCTTATATAGACAGGTGTGTGCCTTTCCAACTCATGTCCAATCAATTAAATATACCACAGGTGGACTCCAATCAAGTTGTAGAACCTCTCAAGGATGATCAAGGGAAACAGGATGCACCTGAGCTCAATTTCAAGTCTCATAGCAAAGGTCTGAATACTTATGTAAATAAGGTATTTCTGTTTTTGCTTCGTCATTATGGGCAATTGTGTGTAGATTGATCAGGATTTTATCTTAAATAAGGCTGTAACGTAAACAAAATGGGGAAAAAATGAAGGGTTCTGATTACTTTCCGAAGGCACTATACTTTGATCTGATTACAGCATTGCATGTTGAAAGGCATGAACACTGTTGTGATGTTAATGAGTTTAATTGCCTAACATTGTACCCATGTTGATCTACAGCACATGGTGGTGTGCTTGTCCCTGTGAAGATACAAAAGGTGATAATGAATGACACATTTATCACATTAAATTGATGCATATGAACATAGTCGTTATACACATTAGTCTACAGCTGACCTAATCAAAAGCTCAGCATGAGATAAATCCAATATTCACAGTTGGTCCTCAATCTAATGGTTGGAACAACTTCTGAAATGTTTTTCCTCCAACCAGCCTCAGCCCATGCAGTAAATTATTACTAAATGCAAAATCATGTTGCTGTAAGTGTGAAATTAACATGTGCATTACCATATGCAATATCTAGTACATTACTGTAGCAAATCATGGGGTTAGTCATGCAGGGGCTTTGCACATGCTGAACCCCAACACACTACTGGCTACACCAAAATCGCGTGTTGGTGTTGGTAAAGTTACACAGTGCCAAGTGAAGAGATGTGGCCACTACACTGATAGTGTTACTGGTTTGCTAATCATAATGAATAAAACAACCCTTTAAGTTAAATACTTACCCAGTATCCCTGACACTCTCTCTCCTCTCTTGCTCTCTCTTTCTCGTTGGTATTTGGTATTTTATTAGGATCCCTATTAGCTGTTGCGATAGCAGTGGCTACTCTTCCTGGGGTACGCACACAACATGAAACATGACATAATGCAGAACCTTAACAGACAAGAACAGCTCAAGGACAGAACCTCTCACTCGCGCTCTCTCTCTGGGTGAATGAGGAGTCTGAAAAACTCCTGTGTCAGCATCTCTGAAGAAGAAACAACAACGTGCTGTTTTTTTTACGCCATGCAGGATAGAGCAGAGAGGCAAAGGAAGCGTAGATGCTGTTCGTCAGACTTCCTGGTTTGGAAGCAGACTGATCAATATGCATAGTTGTAGGGTCCTGTAGCACAGCGGATAGCCAGGCCTACACCCCATATTAGGTATATGTGCTGCTTGTACATAATTTGATCCCATATAGTACATGACGTGCTAACAAAGCCATAATACCAACCTGGGCCAAAAATAGCCAATCATTTGTTTGTTCCCAAACCACACGTGTCACGTGCAATAGGCCTAATCATTAAATTCACGTTGAGGATGTGGAAAGGTGGAGCATTTGAACAGCCGTAAAATGTGTCCTTAGAAAGCATCTCCAGGTCAGGAATCTGACTTCCCTAGGGTTGCATGGGTAATTTAAGGTCCACAACAGTAAATGTCGAACACGACCGTATTTCAATAGGCGAGGAGAGCGGTGATAAATTGCTTACTGTTGCCTCACCTCCCACAGTTTGAGACGTATATCACCCTTACATGAAACACTATCTTAGGCTCTCATCAACAGCTTAAATCCATGTTCAGTTCACCCTGATTTACTCATGAAACAACATGGAGAAGGGCCATGGTAACCAATAACACAGTAAATCCATTGTTGTTGTTTCCATCTCTGAACATGGTAGAAAATCAGAGGTATTTGGCACTGTGATATCACAGTTTTTTTCCTACATTTGTCATTTGCTGTTTTAGAGATTAGGATGATCTCTTTTGAGAGTATTAGCTACCTTTATAGATTTTCGCTTTAATAAAATGGCTTTCAAAGGTAATATAATTATTTAAGTCTGGTCCCCAGAAATGGTGTGTTGTCTGTAATTTAAATGAGACTATTGAGTCTATTTTATCTATATTCTTTGTAATGGTCTCACATTTCTAGAATATTATGTGTGTTGAAACTGTCACAGAGTCACAAAGATAGCCACTGAACTTGGGATCATTCACAATGTTTCAGAGAAACATAGTTTCTCGGAAAACCAGAACAAAAATTATGCGTAATTGCGTCAGATGCTAGATTAAGCTCTCAGACAAGATGTAAAGAGAAAGATACTAATGCGACTTGCAAAGTCTCCACCAGTGGAGGCTCCTCAGAAGAGAAAGGGCAGACGATCCTCCTCAGTGAAAAAAAAGTAAAAAAGTGAAACATTTAAAAAGTTATAATTTTTTGAAAAGACTACTAAATATAATGACGTCACTAAATAATTGATTACAACATTATTTTGCAATGAATGTCGACAGTAGGCTCAACAGCACTCTGTAGGGCAGCACCATTGTGTCACCGGAGGACAGCTAATTTCCTTCCTCCTCTGAGTACATTGACTTCAAAACAAAACCTAGGAGGCTCGTGGTTCTCCCCCCACTCCATAGATTTACACAGTAATTATGACAACTTCCAGACATCCTCCTACCTATCAGAACTCTTGCAGCATGAACATACATGTCCACCCAATCAAAGGATTAGAGAATGAATCTATATTGTTAAAGTTCATATTAGCAAATCAGTCAATTTAGATAAATTCAATAGGTCCTAATCTATGGATTTCACATGACTGGGCAGGGGCCTGGGAGGGCATAGGCCCACCCACTGGGAGCCAGGACCTACCAATCAGAATGTGTTTTTCCCCACAAAAGGGCTTTATTACTGACATAAATACTTCTGAGTTCCATCAGTTGCCCGGGTGGCTGGTCTCAGACAATCCTGCAGGTCAAGAAGCCAGATGTGGAGGTCCTAGGCTGGCATGGTTACATGTGGTCTGTGGTTGTGAGGTCGGTTGGACGTACAGCCAAATTCTCTTAAACGATGTTGGAGGTGGCTTATGGTAGAGAAATTAACATTATATTCTCTGGCAACAGCTCTGGAGGACATTCCTGCAGTCAGCATACCAATTGTGCTCCCTCAAAACCTGAGACATCTGTGGCATTGTGTTGTGTGACAAAACTGCACATTTTACAGTGGCCTTTAATTGTCCCCAGCGAAAGGTGTAATGATCATGTTGTTTAATCAGCTTCTTGATATGCCACACCAGTCAGGTATATGGATTTTCTTAGCAAAGGATAAATGCTCACTGACAGGGCTGTAATGAAATTTGTGCACAACATTTGAGAGAAATAATATTTTTGTGGTGAGTAGTTGACTTAAAGAGAGAGAAAGACAATACTTTAACAGTTTTGAACAAATTGTTTTCTTCAAAAATTAAGGAAGAGAGAGAGAGAGAGAGAGCCTACTCAAACATCCGGACCTGCCTTGTTGATAGTGCTGTTAAGAAGGTAGAGCAGCACTTTATTATGGACATACTTCTCCCCATCTAGCTCCTGTTGTGTCAATATGTTTTGACCATGACAGTTTACAATCCAGGGTTACTCCAAGCAGTTTAGACACCTCAACTTGCTCAATTACCACATTATTTATTAGAAGATTTAGTTGAGATTCAGGGTTTAGTGAGTGATTTGTCCCAAATGCTATGCTTTTAGTTTTTATAAATATTTAGGACTAACTTATTCCTTGCCACCCACTATGAAACTAACTGAAACTCTTTATTAAGTGGTTAGTTGTTAGAGCATTGGGCCAGTAACCGAAAGGCTCGAATCAACGAGCTGATAAGGTCGTTCTGCTCCTGAACAAGGCAGTTTACCCACTGTTCCCCGGTAGGCCGTCATTGTAAATAGGAATTGGTTCTTAACTGACTTGCCTAGTAAAAGTGTTGCAGTAGTTTCAGTCGCTGTAGTAGCTGACATGTATTGTGTTGAGTCATCTGCATACATAGACACTGGCTTTCCTCAAGTTGTTAGTAAAGATAGAATGTTTCAATGTCTGTCACCTTGATCACTCAAATGTCTCTTGACCTGTGTACACCAACTTTGTAAACGTTCATTCATAGGCTAGCTAGGTTGTAGCAACCTCATGATGGTTATATGGTAAATGTGTGTATCATGTAGTAGCCTAAACCTATCAATGTTACATTGAACTGGGTGAATGGAATATGAATGAGATTCATCCAATATACTGTAATGGAAATAAGGCCGTGCTCATAGAAACAAATATTATCCTCCCTCATCTTAAACGCACTGACCACCACCTCCTAAACGTAAACTTTCTGCAAGTTTCAGGAAAGTATATGGGCCAAATGTCCCCTCCCCTTCCAAAATTCAAAAGATTTGAGCACCTGTGAAATTGTGATTTGTCCAAATGATCAATGAAAAGAAAATCTGCATACCAGAGCTAAGTTCCTTGTTAGTCATCACATTCCACAGTCCGTTGACAGATGCTACTACCATGTATGTTATGTACGTATGTCCAGAGAGATTAATAGTGTCACAGTGTCAAGGAGGTGTGACTGCTGCTCGCAATGGTTGTTACTTAGTTATTCTAAGACAGTCACACTGCTTAATCATATGGAAGCCCTGTGCAACCCCAGCATTACTAGAACAGTAGTGTTGTTGTCATTGTTATTGGCATGAATCTTCTGGTAGATTGCTGTAGTAATTACAACTGAAAAGCTTCGGTCCCACTGATGTCACCCTGCATTTATATCCTCTAACCTGCCCCAACAGATTTTCTTTAAATTATTTTTCTTTTTCTTATTTGTAACTTCTGATAATTAATATCATGGTATTAAGAACACACTCTTAGTTTGGCTGGCTATTTTCATATTTTGCTTTCTTGCATTATTTGGATAAAAGTCCAAAACAATGAGCTAAATGGATAACTTTTACACAATGTTTGGCTATTATTTACACCGATGAGTGCTGGACTGTGTCCTCTTGTTTTGGGGAATTACAAATAACAGTGATGGTCTACCTAGCCATGTCTACCTATGTCTACTTATGTCTACCTATGTCTACTTATGTCTATCTATGTCTACCGATGTCTACCTATGTCTACTTATGTCTACCTATGTCTACTTATGTCTATCTATGTCTACCTATGTCTACCTATGTATAATTATGTCTACCTATGTATAATTATGTCTACCTATGTCTATCTATGTCTACCTATGTCTACCTATGTATAATTATGTCTACCTATGTATAATTATGTCTACCTATGTCTATCTATGTCTACCTATGTATATCTATGTCTACCTATGTCTACCTATGTATAATTATGTCTACCCATGTATAATTATGTCTACCTATGTCTATCTATGTCTACTTATGTCTACCTATGTCTGCTTATGTCTACCTATGTTTACCTATGTCAAATCAAATCCAATTTTATTTGTCACATACACATGGTTCGCAGATGTTAACTTATCATTTATATTGCTCACTGGAGTCATATGTTAGCATCATTTTCGACCGAGGAGGACAGTGCATTCAGTCAGCTGGAACTACCTGTAATGAGATAATTGAGAGAAATGATGGTAAAGCAGAGCAGGATGCCAGGCAGTCACAGCCAATTTAACCAGGATTTAACCAGCACCCAGGCTGCATTCCCTGGGTTTCTCCCCCTCTCTATCCTACACCACTCCCCTACTCTCTATTCTGTACTTTTCATTTCTATACTTTGACTGTGTAGTGTTGTACCCCCTTTACCTCTTATCTCTCTCTTTTTCTAACACGACTCCCCTCAAACTATTGACTCTATTTTCTTCTTCTCTCTCTCTCTCTCTCTCTCTCTCTCTCTCTCTCTCTCTCTCTCTCTCTCTCTCTCTCTTTCTCTCTCTCTCTCACACATGCTTTACTTGATATGTGTTTGGACTCATTCCCTATTTCCAACCTCACCTATCGACTTATATAACACAAGTCATGTTCTATCTAGACTTTTTTCTACTGTATGCCTACTGCTAAATTAGTACAATGTTGCCACGTGCCTTCAAATTCCTTTTGAAAAGTCTGTTTGGAGAAAATGGAACTTTGGTCCTCTGGGAGGTTTAGAGAACGCATGACTGAGTGAAAGTGATGATCTGGATTTTGTAACTGTCATATGGCATGAGATTGGTATGCTTCCACATCTTTTCAATGACAGACACTTCTGTTTAACCCATTGAGATTCACAGCACTGACTCATCAATAATGTAGGTTGGCTGTGCATAGGACCATTCTTAGTAGTAGCACAACAAAAGTGCAATGACAAGCTGTTGAAGATATCTTAGGACATTTCTTCTATGGTTTTGTGTCACAGAAATGTTCCATCCATGTCATCATTTATGTGATGCATGATGATCAACTTTAGCTCCTTAAGTGCAAAGAGGCCTTAAGTATTTAACTGCAGTACAGTATTGTATTTCTCCAAAAACAGTCTCGCTATCCATCACACAAGCTCCAAGGTATACATTATTTATTATCACTCTAGAAATTACACTACATGATCAAAGGTATACAGTGCCTTGCGAAAGTATTCGGCCCCCTTGAACTTTGCGACCTTTTGCCACATTTCAGGCTTCAAACATAAAGATATAAAACTGTATTTTTTTGTGAAGAATCAACAACAAGTGGGACACAATCATGAAGTGGAACGACATTTATTGGATATTTCAAACTTTTTTAACAAATCAAAAACAGAAAAATTGGGCGTGCAAAATTATTCAGCCCCTTTACTTTCAGTGCAGCAAACTCTCTCCAGAAGTTCAGTGAGGATCTCTGAATGATCCAATGTTGACCTAAATGACTAATGATGATAAATACAATCCACCTGTGTGTAATCAAGTCTCCGTATAAATGCACCTGCACTGTGATAGTCTCAGAGGTCCGTTAACCTGTTGATCCTACCCCCTACTTTTTCGAACATTCTGTTAAAAATCGCGCAACATTTCAGCGCCCTGCTACTCATGCCAGGAATATAGTATATGCATATGATTAGTATGTGTGGATAGAAAACACTCAGACGTTTCTAAAACTGGTTAAATCACGGCTGTGACTATAACAGAACGTGCGTTTCATCGAAAAGCGCAGGAAAATCTGATCACTGAAAATTGGAAAATATATCAATGCGCCACTTGAATGTATTGTTGAATGGGAACCACATTACCTGGAGCCGAGATTGCAATTCCTACAACTTCCACACGATGTCAACAGTCTTGTCATTTGCCTAGGATTTGTTTCTTGGTCAAACGAACAAGAGACAGCCCATTTCTTCCGGTCTCCGACCGGATATTTTGGTTGGAATTTATCCGGACATTATTTCAAGACGGAGAGCTATAGAATATACATCGCCTCGTGATCAATTTGATCGATTATTAACGTTTACTAATACCTAAAGTTGCATTACAAAAGTATTTCGAAGTGTTTTGCGAAAGTTTATCGTCGACTTTTTTCATTTTAAAAAATGACGTTGCATTATAAAACGCTGTTTTTTTCCTTGATCACACAGTCTTCATAGTTCGATATCTAGGCTATATATGGACCGATTTAATCGAAAAAAAAGACCCAATAGTGATGTTTATGGGACATCTAGGAGTGCCAACAAAGAAGATTGTCAAAGGTAATGAATGTTTTATATTGTATTTCTGCATTTTGTGTAGCGCCGACTATGCTAATTATTTTGTTTACGTCCCCTGCTGGTCTTTAAGGGTGTTGCATGCTATCAGATAATAGCTTCTCATGCTTTCGCCGAAAAGCATTTTAAAAATCTGACTTGTTGGCTGGATTCACAACGAGCGTAGCTTTAATTCAGTACCCTGCATGTGTGTTTTAATGAACGTTTGAGTTTTAACGAGTGCTATTAGCATTTAGCATAGCGCATTTGCATTTCCAGATGTCTAGATGGGACGCCTGCGTGTCGGGTCGACCTAAGAGGTTAAAAGCGCAGAGAGCATCATGAAGAACAAGGAACACACTAGGCAGGTCCGAGATACTGTTGTGAAGAAGTTTAAAGCCGGATTTGGATACAAAAAGATTTCCCAAGCTTTAAACATCCCAAGGAGCACTGTGCAAGCGATAATATTGAAATGGAAGGAGTATCAGACCACTGCAAATCTACCAAGACCTGGCCGTCCCTCTAAACTTTCAGCTCATACAAGGAGAAGACTGATCAGAGATGCAGCCAAGAGGCCCATGATCACTCTGGATGAACCGCAGAGATCTACAGCTGAGGTGGGAGACTCTGTCCATAGGACAACAATCAGTCGTATATTGCACAAAGCTGGCCTTTATGGAAGAGTGGCAAGAAGAAAGCCATTTCTTAAAGATATCCATAAAAAGTGTTGTTTAAAGTTTGCCACAAGCCACCTGGGAGACACACCAAACATGTGGAAGAAGGTGCTCTGGTCAGATGAAACCAAAATTGAACTTTTTGGCAACAATGCAAAATGTTATGGTTGGCGTAAAAGCAACACAGCGCATCACCCTGAACACACCATCCCCACTGTCAAACATGGTGGTGGCAGCATCATGGTTTGGGCCTGCTTTTCTTCAGCAGGGACAGGGAAGATGGTTAAAATTGATGGGAAGATGGATGGAGCCAAATACAGGACCATTCTGGAAGAAAACCTGATGGAGTCTGCAAAAGACCTGAGACTGGGACGGAGATTTGTCTTCCAACAAGACAATGATCCAAAACATAAAGCAAAATCTACAATGGAATGGTTCAAAAATAAACATATCCAGGTGTTAGAATGGCCAAGTCAAAGTCCAGACCTGAATCCAATCGAGAATCTGTGGAAAGAACTGAAAACTGCTGTTCACAAATGCTCTCCATCCAACCTCACTGAGCTCGAGCTGTTTTGCAAGGAGGAATGGGAAAAAAATTCAGTCTCTCGATGTGCAAAACTGATAGAGACATACCCCAAGCGACTTACAGCTGTAATCGCAGCAAAAGGTGGCGCTACAAAGTATTAACTTAAGGGGGCTGAATAATTTCGCACGCCCAATTTTTCAGTTTTTGATTTGTTAAAAAAGTTTGAAATATCCAATAAATGTTCTTCCACTTCATGATTGTGTCCCACTTGTTGTTGATTCTCACAAAAAATACAGTTTTATATCTTTATGTTTGAAGCCTGAAATGTGGCAAAAGGTCGCAAAGTTCAAGGGGGCCGAATACTTTCGCAAGGCACTGTATGGACATCTGCTCGTCGAACATCT
Organism: Oncorhynchus keta; assembly: GCF_023373465.1. Taxonomy (NCBI): domain Eukaryota; kingdom Metazoa; phylum Chordata; class Actinopteri; order Salmoniformes; family Salmonidae; genus Oncorhynchus; species Oncorhynchus keta. The sequence continues at coordinate 20,395,700 of NC_068456.1, forward strand.
CATTCCAAAATCATGGGCATTAATATGGAGTTGGCCCCCCTTTGCTGCTATAACAGCCTGCTATAACAGCTTCCACTCTTTTGGGCACATAAATGTACACTACCGTTCAAAAGTTTCGGGTCACTTCGAAATGTCCTCTGTTTTTGAAAGAAAAGCAAATGTTTTGTCCATTAAAATAACATCAAATTTATCATAAATACAGTGTAGACAGTGTTAATGTTGTAAATGACTATTGTAGCTGGAAACGGCTGATTTTTAATGGAATATATACATAGGCGAACAGTGGCCCATTATCAGCAACCATCACTGTTCCAATGGCACCTTGTGTTAGCTAATCCAAGATTATCATTCTAAAAGGCTAATTGATCATCAGAAAACTCTTTTGCATTTATGTTAGCACTGCAGAAAACTGTTGTGCTGATTTAAGGAGCAATAATACTGGCCTTCTTTAGACTAGTTGAGTATCTGGAGGATCAGCATTTGTGAGTTCGATTACAGGCTCAAAATGCCCAGAAACTCGTTAGTCTATTCTTGTTCTGGGAAATGAAGGCTATTCCATGTGAGAAATTTCCAAGAAACTGAAGATCTCGTACAACGCTGTCTACTACTCCCTTCACAGAACAGTGCAAACTGGCCATAACCAGAATAGAACGAGGAGTGGGATGCCCCGGTGCACAACTGAGCAAGAGGACAAGTACATTAGAGTGTCTAGTTTGAGAAACAGACGCCTCACAAGTCCTCAACTGGCAAATTCACTAAATAGTACCTGCAAAACACCAGTCTAAACGTCAACAGTGAAGATGCGCCTTCTAGGCAGAGTTGCAAAGAAAAAGCCATATCTCAGACTGGCCAATAAAAATAAAATATTAAGATGGGCAAAAGAACACACTGGACTGAGGAAGATTGGAAAAAAGAGTTATGGGCAGACAAATCTAAGTTTTAGGTGTTGGTATCACAAAAGAAGAACATTTGAAAAGATGCTGGAGGAGTGCTTGACGCCATCTGTCAAAAATGGTGGAGGCAATGTGATGGTCTGGGGGTGCTTTGATGGTGGTAAAGTGGGAGATTTCTACAGGGTTAAAGGGATCTTGAAGAGGGAAGGCTATCACTCAATTTTGCAACGCCATGCCATACCCTGTGGACGGTGCTTAATTGGAGCCAATTTCCTCCTACAACAGGACAATGACGCAAAGCATAGCTCCAAACAATGCATTAACTATTTAGGGAAGAAGCAATCAGCTGGTATTCTGTCTATAATGGAGTGGCTAGCACAGTCACCAGATCTCAACCCTATTGCGCTGTTGTGGGAGCAGCTTGACTGTATGGTGCCCATCAAGCCAATCCAACTTGTGGGAGGTGCTTCAGGAAGCATAGGGTGAAATCTCTTCAGATTACCTCAACAAATTGACAACTAGAATGCCAAAGGTCTGCAAGGCCTTTTCCCATAGCCCACAATCATCTCCTTTGTCTTGATCACGTTGAGGGAGAGTTTTTTGTCCTGGCACCACACGGCCAGGTCTCTGACCTCCTCCCTATAGGCTGTCTCGTCGTTGTCGGTGATCAGGACTACAATTGTTGTGTCATCGGCAAACTCAATAATGGTGTTTGAGTCGTGCCTGGCCGTGCAGTCATGAGTGAACAGAGAGTACAGGAGGGGACTGATCACACCCCTGAGAGTCCCCTAGGTTGAGGATCAGCATGGCAGATGTGTTGTTACCTACCCTTACCACCTGGGGGCGGCCCGTCAGGAAGTCCAGGATCCAGTTGCAGGGGGAAGTGTTGAGTCCCAGGGTCCTTAGCTTATTGATGAGCTTTGAGGGCACTGTTGTGTTGAACGCTGAGCTGTAGTCAATGAATAGCATTCTCACATAGGTGTTCCCTTTGGCCAGGTGGGAACGGGCAGTGTGGAGTGTAATAGCGATTGCATCATCAGTGGATCTGTTGGGGAGGTATGCAAATTGGAGTGGGTCTAGGGTTACTGGGATAATGGTGTGATGTGAGCCATGACCAGCCTTTCATAGCACTTCATGGCTACAGACGTGAGTGCTACCAGTCAGTAGTAATTTAGGCAGGTTACCTTAGTGTTCTTGGGCACAGGCACTATGGCGGTCTGTTTAAAACATGTTGGTATTACAGACTCGGACAGGGAGAGGTTGAAAATGTCAGTGAAGACACTTGCCAGTTGGTCAGTGCATGCTCGCAGTATATACGTCCTGGCAATCCATCTGGCCCTGTGACCTTGTGAATGTTTTCTTAGCCAAACGTGATGAACAAAACGGAGCGATTTGTCCTACACAAATAATCTTTTTGGAAAAACTGAACATTTGCTATCTAACTGAGAGTCTCCTCATTGAAAACATCTGAAGTTCTTCAAAGGTAAATTGACGTAAAACGTCAGCCTTCTCCTCTGGCTCCATTGTTATATTGTTTCCACGTCATTTCAACAACAAATAATCGATGTGATGATGAATCAACGTGGAAAACTGAATGAATTTTTGAAAAGTAATCAACATATAGGCATTTCTTCTTTACCTAAATCCAATGACATGGTTACGTGTTTTGTAGATTTCATGTTGAATTCAGGTTAGTTGACAACTCAACCAAATGTATATCAAAGGTAGACGTTGATCTGACGTCTGTGCCCAGTGGCTGTAATGAGGCCTGTGTAATTCAGATCTGCCTCCTGAATGTTAGGAGGAGACACTCTGTCTCATGCAATTTGGCTAATTTAATATTTTTCCCAGTTGTTATTTTTGGTCTAATGTGCCCTCTTCAGGATATTGCATCAATGTTGTGTCATATGCAGGTAGCTTGGAGGGAACCGAAAGGTTGCTGGATCCAATCCTCGAGCTGACAAGGTAAAAATGTGTTATTCTGCTCCCGAGCAAGGCAATTAACCCACTGTTCCCCGGGTGCCGTGGATGTCGATTAAGGCAGCCTTCCACACATTCAGAGGGGTTGCGTTAAATGCGGAAGACACATTTCAGTTGAATGCATTCAGTTGTACAATAGACTACGTATCCCCCTTTTCCATATGAAAGCATATTTTGCTTCTGATCAGTGTAGAGAATCTTTTGACCAGTCATCATGATAATTAAAAAAACAGAAATGTCCAGATATGTGGTCCTCAGCTAAGTTCAAAGTCCATGTGAAATCTAAGCAAACAGCATGAGCACTATTTTTTCACAGACCTCAAAGCAGTCAGAACCTCACAAACGAGAGACATGCGTGGAGGGTGACTTATTGGATTGCAAAGAGAAGAAGTCAATACTCAGCTGATCAGTATGTTGTCTGACACAGCGAGTGTTGCAGTAAAAATTCAGTGAGTTGATGAGCCGAGATGAAAGTTGTGTTTAATACTGACCAAAAATCAGGATGGAATAGTGCTGTACTCTATGTAATTTTGTTTTAGGATGGAATAATTAATTTGAAAGGTTTTAATTTCTTTCAAATGACTCACTGTAACCCCCAATGATTGCAGTGTACAGTAGCAGGAAGCCAAGTCAAGGGCGTGAGCAACCTTTCGAAATACATTTTGGCTATATTTTTCCTCATGAGTTTCTTCCCCATCCTATTCTAGTTGTCGCACCTTAGGGTACATTTATAAAGGAAGTTAAGGCTGAATTATTCATTTGCTGCTATGAATAGACAAGAACACTGCCATTGAAAAAGACAGCAGCAAACTATTTTAACTTCCTAAGTGGTCTTCTCGCTATCTCTCTCTGTCTCACCCTCTCTCACTGTCTTATTCTGTCCCTTGCTCCCTTAGAATCTCTCTCTGTCTCACCCTCTCTCACTGTCTTATTCTGTCCCTTGCTCCCTTAGAATCTCTCTCTGTCTCACCCTCTCTCACTGTCTTATTCTGTCCCTTGCTCCCTTAGAATCTCTCTCTGAACTGTCTTATTCTGTCCCTCTCTGTCTGTCTCACCCTCTCTCACTGTCTTATTCTGTCCCTTGCTCCCTTAGAATCTCTCTCTGTCTCACCCTCTCTCACTGTCTTATTCTGTCCCTTGCTCCCTTAGAATCTCTCTCTGTCTCACCCTCTCTCACTGTCTTATTCTGTCCCTTGCTCCCTTAGAATCTCTCTCTGTCTCACCCTCTCTCACTGTCTTATTCTGTCCCTTGCTCCCTTAGAATCTCTCTCTGTCTCACCCTCTCTCACTGTCTTATTCTGTCCCTTGCTCCCTTAGAATCTCTCTCTGTCTCACCCTCTCTCACTGTCTTATTCTGTCCCTTGCTCCCTTAGAATCTCTCTCTGTCTCACCCTCTCTCACTGTCTTATTCTGTCCCTTGCTCCCTTAGAATCTCTCTCTGTCTCACCCTCTCTCACTGTCTTATTCTGTCCCTTCTCCCTTAGAATCTCTCTCTGTCTCACCCTCTCTCACTGTCTTATTCTATCCCTTGCTCCCTTAGAATCTCTCTGTCTCACCCTCTCTCACTGTCTTATTCTGTCCCTTGCTCCCTTAGAATCTCTCTCTGTCTCACCCTCTCTCACTGTCTTATTCTGTCCCTTGTCCCTTAGAATCTCTCTCTGTCTCACCCTCTCTCAATGTCTTACCCTCTCTCACTGTCTTATTCTGTCCCTTGCTCCCTTAGAATCTCTCTCTGTCTCACCCTCTCTCACTGTCTTATTCTGTCCCTTGCTCCCTTAGAATCTCTCTCTGTCTCACCCTCTCTCACTGTCTTATTCTGTCCCTTGCTCCCTTAGAATCTCTCTCTGTCTCACCCTCTCTCACTGTCTTATTCTGTCCCTTGCTCCCTTAGAATCTCTCTCTGTCTCACTGTCTTATTCTGTCCCTTCTCATCTCTCTCTGTCTCTTATTCTTGTCCCTTGCTCCCTTAGAATCTCTCTCTGTCTCACCCTCTCTCACTGTCTTATTCTGTCCCTTGCTCCCTTAGAATCTCTCTCTGTCTCACTGTCTTATTCTGTCCCTTGCTCCCTTAGAATCTCTCTCTGTCTCACCCTCTCTCACTGTCTTATTCTGTCCCTTGCTCCCTTAGAATCTCTCTCTGTCTCACCCTCTCTCACTGTCTTATTCTGTCCCTTGCTCCCTTAGAATCTCTCTCTGTCTCACCCTCTCTCACTGTCTTATTCTGTCCCTTGCTCCCTTAGAATCTCTCTCTGTCTCACCCTCTCTCACTGTCTTACTGTCTTATTCTGTCCCTTGCTCCCTTAGAATCTCTCTCTGTCTCACCCTCTCTGTCTTATTCTGTCCCTTGCTCCCTTAGAATCTCTCTCTGTCTCACCCTCTCTCACTGTCTTATTCTATCTGCTCCCTTAGAATCTCTCTCTGTCTTACCTTCTCTCAATGTCTTATTCTGTCCCTTGCTCCCTTAGAATCTCTCTCTGTCTCACCTTCTCTCAATGTCTTATTCTGTCCCTTGCTCCCTTAGAATCTCTCTCTGTCTCACCCTCTCTCACTGTCTTATTCTGTCCCTTGCTCCCTTAGAATCTCTCTCTGTCTCACCCTCTCTCACTGTCTTATTCTGTCCCTTGCTCCCTTAGAATCTCTCTCTGTCTCACCCTCTCTCACTGTCTTATTCTATCCCTTGCTCCCTTAGAATCTCTCTCTGTCTCACCCTCTCTCACTGTCTTATTCTGTCCCTTGCTCCCTTAGAATCTCTCTCTGTCTCACCCTCTCTCACTGTCTTATTCTATCCCTTGCTCTCTTAGAATCTCTCTCTGTCTCACCCTCTCTCACCTTCTTATTCTGTCCCTTGCTCCCTTAGAATCTCTCTCTGTTTCTCTCTTTATAAGTTTCCCCTTTCCTTTGATATTAAACAAAGACACTGAATATAGGTTTCAAACATCTCTGATATTACTGTGGAGACTGATTCGGGTCGCATGCTGTCTGTTAGGGGAAAGAAGGGCTGGCTGTGTAAAGTAGCATTGATTAGATGTGACTGACCAGTGATTAATTTAATCAGGCCTCTGATCCAGCTGTCGGTTATGCCCAGTTCAAACTGTCCCCTCACTGTACCACAGCTGTAGGTTATGCCCAGTTCAAACTGTCCCCTCACAGCTGTAGGTTATGCCCAGTTCAAACTGTCCCCTCACTGTACCACAGCTGTAGGTTATGCCCAGTTCAATCTGTCCCCTCTCTGTACCACAGCTGTAGGTTATGCCCAGTTCAATCTGTCCCCTCACTGTACCACAGCTGTAGGTTATGCCCAGTTCAATATGTCCCCTCTCTGTACCACAGCTGTAGGTTATGCCCAGTTCAATCTGTCCCCTCACTGTACCACAGCTGTAGGTTATGCCCAGTTCAATATGTCCCCTCTCTGTACCACAGCTGTAGGTTATGCCCAGTTCAATCTGTCCCCTCTCTGTACCACAGCTGTAGGTTATGCCCAGTTCAATCTGCCCCCTCACTGTACCACAGCTGTAGGTTATGCCCAGTTCAATATGTCCCCTCACTGTACCACAGCTGTAGGTTATGCCCAGTTCAATCTGTCCCCTCTCTGTACCACAGCTGTAGGTTATGCCCAGTTCAATCTGTCCCCTCACTGTACCACAGCTGTAGGTTATGCCCAGTTCAATCTGTCCCCTCACTGTACCACAGCTGTAGGTTATGCCCAGTTCAATCTGTCCCCTCTCTGTACCACAGCTGTAGGTTATGCCCAGTTCAATCTGTCCCCTCTCTGTACCACAGCTGTAGGTTATGCCCAGTTCAATATGTCCCCTCACTGTACCACAGCTGTAGGTTATGCCCAGTTCAATCTGTCCCCTCTCTGTACCACAGCTGTAGGTTATGCCCAGTTCAATCTGTCCCCTCTCTGTACCACAGCTGTAGGTTATGCCCAGTTCAATCTGTCCCCTCACTGTACCACAGCTGTAGGTTATGCCCAGTTCAATCTGTCCCCTCTCTGTACCACAGCTGTAGGTTATGCCCAGTTCAATCTGTCCCCTCTCTGTACCACAGCTGTAGGTTATGCCCAGTTCAATCTGTCCCCTCTCTGTACCACAGCTGTAGGTTATGCCCAGTTCAATCTGTCCCCTCTCTGTACCACAGCTGTAGGTTATGCCCAGTTCAATCTGTCCCCTCACTGTACCACAGCTGTAGGTTATGCCCAGTTCAATCTGTCCCCTCTCTGTACCACAGCTGTAGGTTATGCCCAGTTCAATATGTCCCCTCTCTGTACCACAGATGTAGGTTATGCCCAGTTCAATCTGTCCCCTCACTGTACCACAGCTGTAGGTTATGCCCAGTTCAATCTGTCCCCTCTCTGTACCACAGCTGTAGGTTATGCCCAGTTCAATCTGCCCCCTCACTGTACCACATTCTTTATTTGTTGTCCATTGGCTCCTCAGTACTCCAATATTATGACTGTCCTCCTTACCTCACTCCTTAAACAACCCGTCAGGACAAGACCGATAAAGAGGGATAGTAGTGTTCTCTCACAGCTTTGTATATACAATGTATCTGGACGTAGCAGGGTTTATCATTTGGGGAGGGTGTTTAGTTTACATTCCCCAACTGCTGTTTCTCTGGGCTTTTTATAGTACTGAGGACAACCTTGGTGTCACGCTGTCACTCTTCCTGACTGTCTGGCTGTTATAAATATTAGGTTCCATCTGAGGGATGAGCAATGAGTCTGAAAGCTATTAAGTGTAAAGAACATGGAGGGTAAGGTCACCTTCATAAAGCTGGCCTCAGTAGACACACCAGACATGATCTGCCTAGCTAGGAGATATGGTGATAAAACATATGCATTCTTAATTTGACTTGATTTACCCTATGCTGTTGATTTTGAGCAGCTGTTGAAGTGAATTGGGTGATTCTTGATACATTTATGTTGTGCTTTCAGTATTTCAAAAACAGGAGGTGCATATTATGCAGTCCTAGTTATGACCTTGGACATTTTTCATGATCACCTAGCAGATCCTGTGTCCGCAAGAAGTTAGGTCACCGAGCAGTCCAAAAGAGAATCATATTTCTGAAGGGGACAAAGATCAAGAATGCTCATGATGCCATGAATCTAAAACAGCTTCTTTTACATAGTCATTTCCATCATTTAGGGTGGTTATTAGACAGCCCTGATAGAATAGGGAAGTTGGGTATGAAACGTGTATGACTGGTAACTTTGAAATGGAATCCACTTGAATGTAACATCTCCTTCCATGAGCCATTATGGTGGCCCTTGCGGACCCTTGGAGATGGTGTCTATTAGAGTACATTGTGGGCATTACATAAAAAACACAATGACTGAAGTATTTATGGTTTTATCTCTCCTGGGATTCATTGGGTATTGCATCTAGTCCCTCCCAGGAAATGAAAAGACAAAGAAGGAGGAAAAACTCAGAGTAGTAATGTCTGATGTTTGCTCGGTGTTCACTCACTAGTCTCAGCACTGGATTGTTTACCTGACAGATCGATACAGATTGGTGCTTTTTACAGAGGACCCTGACATGATTGACAGGACCTTTCCGATGAACCTGCTCCTCATCCACAACGGACTTGAGAGGAAACACAGGTTCCTCCCAGTTAGTTCTGGGACAGGTGCAATGGAAGTGTGTCAGATTCTCTCTGAAATGTAAAGGTTGATTTGACATAAGGTGAAGGAACTTTACAACTCAGAACTTCAAAACTCAGAAAGCCTACAGCTATTGTCTAATTTTAATTCAAGAGAAGAGAGGATCAAAACAAGCATCTCACCTGCTTTTTTTACTATAATGCTTGAAATTGAAGGGAGACTGTTGTGACAAGTTGACGACCTTGAAGTTTTCCATAAATGTTCCTTTTCTAAACTCAGCGAGATGATGATTGTGATATGCATTGTGGAACTTGCTACCCACACCATTGTCACCATTGGCCTGGTCATATTTCTAGCTAAACAACTCACAGCTAATTAACATTTACCTCATTCAGAGTGGCAGTCACAACAAATCATTGAAATATATCACATAAACTATGCAAACAGGGGAGGGGACATTTATGTACTTTTCTGACAGATCCCGGATGTGGGTTTAAAATAAATTCTAAGTACATAAAACACCTAAGGTCAAGTGAATAGCCATGTCTCTTCTTAGATCAGCTGAGTGTTTCAATGGCCACTGTAAAGGGGTTACTGATTAACTAAATACCTTGAGCTCTGTTTAGAATAATGTAATCTCGCTAGCACTGTCGCCGCTGTGCACACATCAAGAAAAACATATGCTGGCTGCTCATTGATATGTGTCAGTTCCATGGTTATACACATTTTATTTGTCAAGTGTGTTTCCCGGACTCGCTGGTGATGCTGGATTAAATGTGACTTCTACCTCTGTCCGCCCAGATGTTTAGCTTTAGCACGTTGATGTCAGTTGGGTAAGAAACAGAAGGTACAAGGGCAGTATTCATGAAGGTGAATGGGGACATTATTTGAAAGCACTGATGTCATTTAACCTAGTTATGATAATGTGCTACATAGAAATTCCAGTATTTTCTAATAATTTAAATGCCCCCAGGTAAAAAGGCATCATTGTTATTTTTTTAAACTGCAATAATTGCTGAATTGTTTGCCCATTTAAACAAATACCTAGACGGACCTTTGAAGTGATCTGCGTACTAAAGAGTTCAGGAAGAAAAGAATGATGTTTTCCTGTGTATTTGGTTTCTCTGAGAGACCACTAGCCCTCGTGTTGTTTGCCACCCCAGCAGTTTGGTCCAAAGCAGGGGAAACTAATTGACTTGTTTTAACTCAGATGTTTTTATGTGCCTTTGGGATAGACCTGAGGAGAGAAGTAGAACTTATTATCAGTGACTTTAGAAATCATTTAAAGAAACAGTGTGTGTGTGTGTGGTGATGAATTAGAGGAATTATGATAGATAAAGAAAATCCAAAACACATGAAGTGTGCAATTATATATTTATTTTTTTGTCTACAAAATTATCACAATTAAATCTTATGTTTATTTATTGATGTTATTCAAGCAGCAAAGTAGTGTTATTTTCCTAGGTAACCTTATTTTCTCTGAAGATATATCCCAAATAACTGGAAGCAATCTGCTGCCTTGGTAATCTGATCAAAGATCCTGGAGGTTGAATCAATTTGCCACAACACCAATTTAACTCTTATCTTGACGATTGTTGTGTTGAAACACTTCTGTCTTTGATTTGGTATGACGAGTTTCATCAAAGCAAAAGTCTAATTATAGGGACTCTGAGTAATTGTCGGCCTCATGACCAAAATGTTATTGTTTGTTGCTTATTTTAAGTTGCTGTGTTTATACCAATTACGACCTCCATGCAAGACTTGATATGCCATCATCATGCTTCGTGTCCTCCTGTTTGTGTGAGAAATGATTCGTCACACTTGATTCACTAACATCTTGGAGCTTTCCACGCCCCTGTTGACATTGGAGCTAGATTAGAAGATATACAAAGGATTGTTGTTGCCCTCAGTACATCATAGTGTTGGTTCTTGGGCGTGTCCAATATCTGTACAAACACTTCACAAAACAAGTATTTGGAATAAATGAACCCAATACAAATACTGTGGAGTAGAGCTCATCTTAAACACTCATATTTCACAGTCTGTGTGTCCACTAGGAGATCATATCAGTGTGGTCATGGATGACGAATTGGTGCAAGGAACTTTCATTCCAGGCGGAGGTCACTCTGGGACATGGGTGGGGAAGCAGAGAATAACCGTATAATGGTTTTGGTCTTCCCGCCAGGGGATTTAGTGTTTCTCCCACACTCTCCAGACACTTATCAGTACATAATGTATGAGACGGAGATAAACACGGAGAAGTAAAAGATAAGTCATAATCAGATTTTTATTTTTATTTTGGGAGGAGGTACCAAATGGCTACTGCTCTCGACTCCTTGGTGCTGCAGGGATTGCCAAACAGCCTGAGCATTTACAGTCTTTTACAGTCTACCATGTTTACCTACTGATCTCGTCATTGAGTAATACACTCACTCTGAAGGCTGTTTAAATAAGTTTAAGGGCCACCTTGATCGGTTGTGACGTCTGATAACATTGACTCAAGAGGGGCTCTTAAGGAGAAAACGGTGCTGTTGATAAAGAGGGAAGTGGTTTAGGGCAGACATCCAGAGAACCTTCAACCTGTGCCAGACTGCTGGGGGCATACAAGTCATTTATTTTACTAGGGTTGGAGACCAACTTTTACGCTTTTGGATCAACTACCGTGAAGGGACAAATACACATTGGGTACAGTATGAGGGGTCTGGCGGGCCACTGGCTATGTGGTTGTGGTGTTGTAGCCTACAGCAATTCTTAAATGGTATTTAACCCTTAGAAAATTGTCACAGTGGTGAGTGTAACACATATGACACAGTGTTAAATACATAAAGGGTGTTAAAAAGTTATGACTACAAGCTCAGCCTGCGGGCTTCCTGGCTAAACTGTATGTTTTTGTAGATGGCGTGAGAGCCGCCTCATTTTACGTACAGTACCTCTGACCAGACACTACGTTACTATAAGCACCAAGATGAAAATACATAGATGTAACACTTACAGAACATGTCTCTGGGTTCTGGTCTGCTGTGTGGTTCTCCTCACACTATGTGGCTATGTATTAGGCTACTACTCATATTGTATATTAGCAGTACCACTGACCCAGTAGAGATGAAGACTTTTCCCTCTCATCATGGCGCCATGCTGTGGCAACAGTCAAGAGGAGTCATTACTCTCCATCCTCGTAATGTCTTCATAGCAGGACCGTACGGTCTCTATTCCACCACTTATACTCCCCGCACACCAAGGCACCAACAAACTCTTATTGTTCTGTACGCTAGTAATGAGAGTTGCTAAATGGAAAATGAGCTCAGGCCTTGTTCCTGATGCTAACTAACAAGAGACTCTCTACTGGCTATTCCCCTATCGCTGTCGGGAACAGTGACAGACAGAACACGCAACACTGTGTCTGGCAGCTCTGGCAGGGTAGCAATCGGTAAGCATGGTTAATCTATCACTCGCCTGTCCCCATTGGCATTCAAGGCCCATTAGCTTGTGAGCACCCAATGAAACATACAGTTGTAAGTGATAAAACAACTTGCTGTGCTGTAGGACTGCTAGGCAATTGGATGTGTATACATTTTAACGCTTTTGTTCGGGTTTCAACTGTAGGTTTGGAGAAAGGCATGAAATAGAATTTTCAAATAATTCTTTACCCTGGGTGGTAATCTATAAGAAATGTTCTCTCTCACCCACAGACCTTTCTATTTGGCTTCTAATCCTTTGTTTTTAGTGATTTTGTAATGTATAGCCTCTTATGCTGTTTCCTTCAAAGCCTCTTAGCAATCTGTGACTTCTGTGTGAGCTCATGGTGTCACTGCATGCATTCATACTTTATTTGTTTTGAACATTAAATTAAAGAACAGCTACTATAAATAAGATCACACCCGTATCAAAACATCTAAAGAGCACATATTAATATTGTAAGAGGTAAACAAACAAACAAAAGTGAAAGCAGCAGTGTTGACTATGTACTCAAAGTAAGAGAGAAGCAAGTAATTCAAGGACACTAAGCTGTCTCGCTCTGTGATTCACAGTAAAATGCAGGGATCCTGCAAGCCAAGTCTTTCACCTGTTTTTTTTCTACTATGAGGCCTTACTGAGTGTCCAATACATAGTCTGTTACATCTGGACATAATTGTACCTCAGAGTTAGTACTCTTCCCAAGTGGTCCCAAGTGGTTCCTTTGTATACTTGGCATGTGTGAATAGGATTGGAATGCGACAGACCGTCTGGTACACTGCATGCATGATTGTGTGTGTGCAGGTGGAGGGTATAGACTATTATAAGCTTGGACCTCATGATACGATACTATCACGATACTTAGGGGCCGATGTGATATGTAATGCGATTCTCACAATATGTTTGGAACATCGAATCGCAATAAAGTCACAGTATCGAATCAAAATACATATAGATACATATAGATACATGTGTATTTTGATTCGATACAGTGATTTTATTGCGTTTCGATGTTCCAAACATATTGCTCACCATATGTCTACTGCAGAGGGACAAGAGACCCATGAGAAAATGAGTTTTGATCAGTCATGGAAATAAAAGTGTTGAAACAAATTTGCTCCCTATTTAAAAAGAAGATGGAGAACAAGCTATGAAGGAAAATACTGGAGTTTTGGTGCAGGTACAGCCAATTAGCGCAAAAATAATATTGCGATTTTGTCAAAACGATACAATACGATATAGATTTTTTTCCCCCCCATCACTACTAGAAGCATACTTTTTGTGTGGCATGGTGATAAAATTGGGGCCATGCTCATTATGAAAAGGTCAACTGAAAATAAGAGATTGATTCATGGGTAGACAGATGTGACCAGCAGGCACCTTTACAGAAGGTAATCATATAGGGCTATATTTGGCTGTTCAGGAGGAAGCAGTGACTGAGATGATACAACAGGATACACCCTGGCCAACTGCAGCAGTGTGTGTGTAGATGAGAAAATGTATCTTAGTTACATTTTACGACTTTAAAGTTTAGGTTCACACTTATTTTAAGCATAACCCTGTTATAACAGCTGACATAACTCATCATAACCTCTCATAACATTGTCATAACACTGTTATGACACTTATTTAGACACGTTGTGACATATTGTGATATTTTATTTCCTCGGTATGACACCTACATAAGAGTGTCAAAACCCACTGAATCTGGTTTGTCCATTCCGTTGAAGATTATTATATACTATACATTTAACCCTATAATAGGCCAAGTTATAAAAAGCCTTTATCCATTTTTTTGGTCTAAAAAAAGTAACTGGCTTCAACATGGAAATATTATCCTACACATTGAATTCGCATTTCAAATTGCATTGCATGTCCAAGCCATGGACATTGTCTACCAAATAAGATTAGCCTACCTTTTAGCTGCTCATATGGCCTGTATAGGGACTTTGCCACATACAATAATATTAATAATAATATTTATTCATATTTGGGGGTTGCTTATATTTGTCCTATTTTGTAAATAATTGTAAACGTAAACAAACAGGCAAATATCAGTAACGGATTTAGCTCCACGGCCAACAGAGGAAAGTGGTCAAATAAATTCATTGAATCTGGAAAAAATATATGTAAACAGTTTTGCTGCTCCCAAAGGTGGATACTGATTAATTAGGCTACTGTGCACCTCCTCTGGCAAAATGTATGTCATAACCAACTTCCTTACAGCGAAGGCCATCTTTTGGCGGGTCTAAAATATCCGAAGACGAGGCTAAACTTCTCTGCTGTTTTGATCCCTTATCTACCACATTGTGGCAGCGTGAAGCGCACCCGTGCACATGCGCAGATACTCCATGTGACTGTGTGAGGGAAAAGTGTTGCGTCACACTCATCTAAATGTTTGTTGCAACGTCATCTCGCTGAGTCTACCTTTAGCATCAGCCTAAAATAGATCCCCATACAGTAAGTCCTAAAAACAACAACTATTGTAGTCCAATAGCCATCTCTTAACCTTCTGTATGAGCCTTACTCCAGCCAAGTTGCCACGGACTATTCCCTCTGGTCAATCGAGCTATGATAGATGAATTATTTTTGCCAGGACTCTCTCTGTGTACTCTGCTGTGTTTGAGCGAGGGTGAACAATGGTGCGTGTAGAGGGAGAGATGGGGGAGAGAGATAAAGTATACAGGAAAGCACTTGTAGACATGGTGTCCATCCCATCACAGAGAAAAGGGGTGGCTGTCCTAGCCCCTAAAGAGGGATCCGTACCTCTCTTTGCACATAAACACAACAAGGTGTTGTTGAGATGAGTTACACTCTCTGTTCAAGGAGGTGATCACTCGTGAGTTTCTCGAGCAAATTCCATGCTCATATTTAAAGAAACCTTTCCCTGTGCTAAGGGGTGTTTACATTGGAGGGAGTGTGTTTTTTCCCCTCCTTCGAGTGCCTGTTCAATAGGCGACTGGCCACACTGCCTTTTAAGGATGGATCGTGATAGTGTATAGTTGGAATTGAAACGTGTATAGAATCTCACGCTTTATTGTGAGAGGGGTATGACTGTACACTTTGAGATAATATCTTAACAAATGATTATCTTTAGTAATTGATAGTGCACAGAGAGCATTTCAGAAATGAGTTAGAACACGCATCAAGAGGTAGGCTATAATCTAGATAGACCATACTATACTTTACACTCAAAAGGGTTATTCGGTTGTCCCCATAGGAGAACTCTTTTTGGTTCTATGTAGAACCCTCTGTGGAATGGGTTTTACATGGAACCCATAACTGTTCAACTTGGAACCAAAAGGTTCTACCTGGAACCATCAAGGGTTCTTCAAAGGGTTTTCTTATAGGGACATAATATTGATTGATATAATTAATAGTTGTTTTTTCCTCCCCTCCATACTTAGATAGCAAGCTTAAAGGGATACTTCGCCATTTGGACAATGAGGACCTTTATCTTCCCCGAGTCAGATTAACTCGTGGATACAATTTTTGTCTCTGTGTGCAGTCTGAAGGAAGTTGCTAACTAGCACTAGCGCAATTGCTAACTATCGTTAGCGCAATGACTGGAAGTATACGGGTATCGGCTAACATGCTATAGACCCATAGACCTATCAGATACCCATAGACCTATGGCTCGCAAAACTACCTCTAACTTCCTTCATTTTGGATACAGAGACATAAAAATTACATCCATGAGTTCATCTGACTCTGTGGTAGTGTGGTCCTTCTGTAGCTCAGTTGGTAGAGCATGGCGCTTGTAACGCCAGGGTAGTGGGTTCAATCCCCGGGACCACCCATACGTAGAATGTATGCACACATGACTGTAAGTCGCTTTGGATAAAAGCGTCTGCTAAATGGCATATATTATTATTATTATGGTAGTAGATAAATGATGATCCCTTTAAGGTCTGGTCTCGAAGACTATGTGTGCTGTACTGTCAGAGTGAAGGTCCTAGCCTTGTGTTTGATAGATCCCTGACTGAGCCTGGAGCGGGAGGCTTTGTGGATTCCACCAGACTCTTTAGGGAGGCTGTCAGGAACTGTGAAAATCCCATGATCCTTTGGCAGCTGCTAGAAATGGGACAACATCCTTTTCGTTTTTTCTTCTCATTGAGCTCTAGTCGACTCAAATGTTCCTGTTTATAAGTAATGATTCCAATGTAAGCATTCCAGAGGGAGACATTGTTGTAGTACTTTGAGTCTCTACTAAAGATGCCACAATAAAAAGTCCTTTCCTTACTGCCTATCATAATAAAAGAGCACAAGCAAAGTTAGCCAGACTTTATAGTGGACTGTTTCTTGGTATCAAGGACCTGCAAGGGTATAGGTAACTGCCAAAATAATGGGAACATTTAAGTCAATGAGGGATACAAAGTATATTGAAAGTAGGTACTTCCACACAGGTGTGGTTTCTGAGTTATTTAAGCAATTAGCATCCCATGTTTAGGGTCGTGTATGAAATGTTGGCACCTATGGCTTGAAGAAGAGATCTCAGTGACTTTGAAAGAGGGGTCTAAAGGGTGTGTGTGTGTGTGTGTGTCTCAGTCACCAGATCTCAACCCAACTGAACACTTATGGGAGATTCCGGAGCGGCGCCTAAGACAGCGTTTTCCACCATCGTGAACAAAACACCCAATTATGGAATTTCTCCAGTTACAGACACTTGTAGAATCTATGCCAAGGTGCATTGAAGCTGTTCTGTCTTCTCGTTGTGGCCCAACACCCTATTAAGACACTTTATGTTGGTGTTTCCTTAAAGACCTGCCCTGATGCTAAACTGGAACTGTAGACTTCTGGATTCTCCTAAAATAAACGTATTCTGCTTGGGTTTATCACAAGAAACAGCACAGATAAAGTCATCCTATCGTATTTTGGGAAAAGGTGTGTTTAGTCTTACGAACGCAAATACCTTTGTATACAGTATGTTTTGAATATATTGTTAATCAGCCAATTTAACAGATAATCTCAGTGAATGTGTTGACTGTTCCAAGAACGAATATGTTCTATGCTCAAATCGCAATTTCAGTATAATAGACAGTATGTCACGGTTTTCATATGGTGAAGGAGAGTCGGACCAAACTGCAGCGTGTATATTGCGATCCATGTTTAATCAAACAACGTAAACACGAATAAACAGAAACACTACAAAAGCGAAACAAAAACCGAAAACAGCCTATACTTGTGTCAACTCACACAGCACAAGGACATCAAGACACTCAGGACAATCACCCACAATACAACCAAAGAATATGGCTGCCTAAATATGGTTCCCAATCAGAGACAACGATAAACACCTGCCTCTGATTGAGAACCACTTCAGACAGCCATAGACTAACCTAGAACACCCCACTAAGCTACAATCCCACTATCTACACACCATATACAAAAACCCATGTCACACCCTGGCCTGACCAAATACATGAAGAAAAACACAAAATACTACGACCAGGGCGTGACACAGTATTGGATATAAATATAAATGATATCTATTCAGTCAATGAAGTCAAAGCATTGCCTCATAAGGATTGAAACATCCAATTTATAAGAAATGTGGGTCATTCCATGGTATTGTGTTTGTTAGACAGGATCAGACTTATTGTTCAATAAAACAGGTTCGATGACCCCACAGCAGACACAGTGACCACAATCTGCTCACAAGATCTCGTTTCACCCTCCAATATATCCCACTTACTGAATTTACTATTCATTTTGGCAGGAAAAAACAATTATGTTTGTCTTGTAATTCTACATGCTCCAGTTTAGGTGTGTATCAGTCTGGCCATTGGTTCTGTGTAAAGCCAAGCTCCCATGATCAATGCCATGCTGGTAAATATATATTATGTGCTCCATAATTCATTGGTAGTTCATTCATTGGGACTGAAGGGATTTTATAAACATAATCCAGTGCACATTTTCTCAGATCACCATTAGTGCTTATTCACACTGGCAGGATTCACACTGCCCACTCAGTTTTGCATTACCATGGCTCACACTTTCTAGACCATCCAGTAATTGGTGTTGTATGTGCATATGTGGGCATGGTATAGTCATGGTTGAAATTCAAGGCAATTTCAATCAAGGTTTATTAAATAAACTGTGTACTTTAGTGCAATTGTATGTCCGGTTCATGGTTTAAAATGGTGCCATAATTTCTCTCTGCAGCACACTGTAACAGTGTTTCCCTTATATTCATTTAGCAAAAAATATTAAAAGGGGCTGCTGTAAATCACCCATGCACGCAGGTGTTATGCATTGGTGGTGCAAGGTGAATCCCCCCCAAAGTGATTTAGTCATTATCATATCTCTTTTATTTTTTTCCTATTTCTGCAGATTTCTTTTACTGTGTTGATGAAATGGTCCAGATTTGTCCATTCGGCCGTCAAGATGGATTCCTGGCTTTTGACATACAGTATGGGATTGATGTGTCTCACCATGCATTGATAAATGCTTCAAAATTTCAAAGAACAGGTCGTTTAAGGACGGGGGAAACGAGTATCGATCACCTATGTCTCCAAAAAGACCTGGAGTCAGTTTTTATAAAGCAGCTCGAAGCTAGGCCTATGTATTTAAAGGGGCAATCTCCAATTGGTACATCAATTTTGGACTTTAAAATAATGCCCATTGTTTATTGAAGATTATAAACTTTGTGGTTTGAGCCCTGAATGCTGATTGGTTGACAGCCATGGTATATCAGACCGTATACCACAAATATGACAAAACATTTATTTGAACTGCACTAATTACATTGGTAACCAGTTTATAATAGCAATAAGGCACCTCTGGGGTTTCTGGTATATGGCCAATATACCATGGCTAAGGGCTGTGTCCAGGCACTCAGCTTTACATCGTGCCTAAGAACAGCCCTTAGCCATAGTATATTGGCCATATACCACACCTCCTTGGGCCTTATTGCTTAAATATAACTTACAAATGCCTCATGAGCTTAGTTCAACTGTTGTTCTCCAACAGAACCCCAAAACATAAGCTTGTTTTACTCCACACTGTATAGCATCAAAAAATTGTAAAACTATCATTTTGATCTCATGGATGGTCAGATCTTGTATCCATAGCTCTGTCTATGAATTTGACAGTGGTTACATTTCTCCAGTCCCATCCCTCAGCTATTCACCAAAAACAGTGGTGGGGTGTGCAGAACTGCATATTGCCCCTTTAATGAGTCAAAAATAGCCATCCTGGTTGAGCACTTCACCACAGCTGAGATATAGCAGAATTCTAACTGGCCATGACAGAAAACAAGGTAATTGTTTGCCTCTAGTGCTTGTCTGCCAAATGCTCGATAAAGTACATTTCAGTGGAAAATACTGTATTCTCCTCTCCCCAGCCATTTTGTTGAGTAAAGATTTGTTGTGTGACAGAGAGACGACAGTGTTTCTCATCACTGTTATTGAGTGTCCCTGTGTTGAATCGCACTTTATTCAAATTTTGGAATGTGAGGTCCTGTATCTCTGACCCCATGGGGTAATTCTTTGGTGTGGTGGTTGTCACGTGTCAGGTTAAACTAGGAGTAACCTGGTATTCTGGCATTTTGGCTTATTCCCTCTGGACTTAGAATAACCACATCCTGTGGGCCTGGTACAGTAGCCCCAGGGAGTCATAATCCTCTCTCTCTCTCTTTAATGAGAAGTTGACGATGAAAGCACATTTCCTTATGTTCAATCAGTAATCCTTACAGAGACGCATTTTCGCTTTCAGGTATTTTGCCAATTTAAAGATGTTTAGCCCTCATTAGTGACACCTTTATATTCAGTGGAATTTAGTTCATAAAGAATTATGTGCGTTGTGAAGGCTTTCTTTGTTTTTTTAACATAAAGAGGAGGATCTTGGTGTGTGTGTGAATGAGAGAGTGTGTGTGACGTGAGTGTGTGGGTGTAAGAGTGGGGGGCAGGTATGGTTTCTTTTCAAATCTGTTTCAATGTAGGCCCACTGGGCACAAACATCTATTTTACGTTGGTTCAATGTAATTTTTTTGAAATGACATAGAAACAATGTTGATTCAACCAGTGTGAGCCCAGTGGGTGCCTACATTTGTGTGTGTGTGTGTGTGTGTGTGTGTGTTTCTGAACATGTTACTCTTCTTTCCCTTGCCACAGATGGCTGAGTGCAGCTTGGGGCACATGGGGTAAAGCAGCAGTGCATTGTGGGGCGGTGGGGGTACTGTCAGGGCACAGGTGTGAGGCATCAAACGAGGTGCTCTAGGGGGATGTGGCTGAGGGTGGCAGGTGTGCCCACTGGTGCCAGGTCAACTCTGGTGTCCCACACCTAGTCTGGCCCAGGGTAGCAGCTGAGGCCAACAAAGCCTTCAACAGAAACATCAGATAAGGTTATATACAGAATTTAACAAACTCAAACTGAGATTTAGAATTGTAATGGGTACCATTTTAGTATGGCATGAAAATAGTTTATATTTAAACATGTGAACTATTTTCATCAATCACCCAGAAAATATAATTGGACCATTTCTTAATGAAATTGCATTCATCAGGTTGTCTGCCTGCCAAAGGAAGAACTCTCCTCAATGGTTTCATATCCAGTGGGCCATCACAGCAGCAGAATCCAATAACTAATTAGCAACATCCTGGGGAAAACAAACTGCTCTCTGAGCTTTCAGACAGCGAGACAGGGAGATTCAGAGCCAAAGAACTGGGAGTGGGAATGCTCCCTCCATCCGTTTTCCCCTCTTCAAGCCCGTACTTGGTTTGCCCAAGAGATCCAGATGTAGACATTGTTGTGTGAGTGTGAGCACATAATGTGATGGAGTGCAGAGTGCTCTAGTTAGCTTATAACTTCATTCTCACTCGGATTCAGTCCTTGGCGTTGTCTTCTGTGGCGTTGTTAGCCTCTTCTCTGCTCTTCTCCTCTCTCCCCTCCAGCACACTTGTCTCAGCTCACTTTCTTTCCAAAAATGACAGCAGGCAAAACGTTTGTTGTAGTCAACTTTAGTTTGGAGGCTGGGGGCTCCATTTTGCTCTAAATATAGTAAGATGGCGCCGGAGAGAATGGCTGCCGTTTCATGGGCTCTTAACCTACCATGCTATTTTGTTAGTTTTTTTGCATTTTTTAAAACATATTTTGTATATAATGTTGCTGCCACTGTCTCTAATGACCGAAAAGAGCTTCTGGAAATCAGAACAGTGATTTCTCACCTTGAACTGGACGAAGAATTTCTCTTTAATGAGTCGGACGAGAGGGATTTACTCCAGACACCCGAACGTGCCCTCATCTCTATTGTTCACAGGAGAAAGAGACGGAAAAGATATCGTGGAAAGAGATCGAGGTGCCTTGTGAGGATCCGTCGACGAGTGGCTAATCTGCCCTTGCCATCCAAACTACTGGCCAACGTACAGTCGCTGGAAAATAAATTGGACGAGCTGAAAGCATGTATATCCTACCAACAAAACATTAAAAACTAATATTTTACAGAGTTGTGGCTGAACGACGACATGAATAACATACAGCTGGCGGGTTACACACTGCATCGGCAGGATAGAACAGCAGCCTCTGGTAAGACATGGGGTGGCGGTCTATGTATATTTGTAAACAACAACTGGTGCACGATATCTAAGGAAGTCTCAAGGTTTTGCTCGCCTGAGGTAGAGTATCTCATGATAAGCTATAACCACACTATCTACCTAGAGAGTTTTCATCTGTATTTTTGCGTACATACCCCCACAGACCGATGCTGGCACAAAGACTACACTAATTAGCTGTATACGGCCATAAGCAAACAGGAAAACGCTCATCCAGAGGCGGCGCTCCTAGTGGCCGAGAACTTTAATGCAGGGAAACTTAAATCCGTTTTACATCATCTCTATCAGCATGTTAAATGGGGAAAAGGGGGGAAGAAACTAGACCACCTTCACTCCACACACAGAGCTCTCCCTCGCCCTCCATTTGGCAAATCTGTCTATAAATCTATCCTCCTGATTCTTGCTTACAAGCAAAAATTAAAGCAGGAAGCATCAGTGACTCAATAAAAAAGTGGTCAGATGAAGCAGATGCTAAACTGCAAGACTGTTTAGCACAGACTGGAATATGTTCCGGGATTCTTCTGATGGCATTGAGGAGTATACCACATTAGTCACTGACTTCATCAATAAGTGCACGAAGTGGGGCGGCAGCGTAGCCTAGTGGTTAGAGTGTTGGACTAGTAACCGGAAGGTTGCGAGTTCAAACCCCCAAGCTGACAAGGTACAAATCTGTCGTTCTGCCCCTGAACAGGCAGTTAACCCACTGTTCCCAGACTGTCATTGAAAATAAGAATATGTTTTCTAACTGACTTGCCTGGTTAAATAAAGGTAAAAAAAAAAGTGCATTGATGACGTTGTCCCCACAGTGACTGTATGTACATACCCCAACCAGAAGCCATGGATTACAGGCAACATGCTCACGGAGCTAAAGGGTAGAGCTGCCGCTTTCAAGAAGCGGGACTCTAACCCGGAAGCTTAGAAGAAATCCCGCTATGCCCTCCGACGAACCATCAAACAGGCAAAGCTTCAATACAGGACTAAGATCGAATTGTACTACACCAGCTCGTCAGATGTGGCAGGGCTTGCAAACTATTACAGACGACAAAGGGAAGCACAGCCGAGAGCTGCCCAGTGACACGAGCCTACCAGACGAGCTAATTTACTTCTCTGCTCGCTTCGAGGCAAGTAGCACAAACATGCATGAGAGCACCAGCTGTTCCGGAAGACTGTGTGATCACGCTCTCCGCAGCCAATGTGAGTAAGACCTTTAAACAGGTCAACATTCACAAGGCCACAGGGCCAGATGGATTACCAGGACGTGTACTCTGAGCATGCGCTGACCAACTGGCAAGTGTCTTCACTGACATTTTCAACATCTCCCTGTCTGAGTCTAATACCAACATGTTTCAAGCAGACCACCATAGACCATGTGCCCAAGAACACTAAGGTAACCTGCTAAATTACTACTGACCCGTAGCACTCACGTCTGTAGACATGAAGTGCTTTGAAAGGCTTGTCATGGCCCACATCAACACCATTATCCCAGAAACCTTAGACCTACTCCAATTTGCATACCGCCCCAACAGATCCACAGATGATGCAATCTCTATTGCATTCCACACTGCCCTTTCACACCTGGACGAAAGCAACACCTATGTGAGAATGCTATTCATTGACTACAGCTCAGCGTTTAACACCATAGTGCCCTCAAAGCTCATCAATTAGCTAAGGACCCTGGGACTCAACATTTCCCACTGCATCTGGATCCTGGACTTCCTGACGGGCCGCCCTCTGGTGGTAAGGGTATGTAACAACACATCCGCCATGCTGATCCTTAACATGGAGGCCCCTTAGTGGTGTGTGCTCAATCCCCTCCTGTACTCCCTGTTCACTCATGACTGCACGGCCAGGCACGACTCCAACACCATCATTAAGTTTGCCGATGACACAACAGTGGTAGGACTGATAACCAACAACGATGAGACAGCCTATAAGGAGAAGGTCAGAGACCTAGCCGTGTGGTGCCAGGACAACAACCTCTCCCTCAACGTGATCAAGACTAAGGATATGATTGTGGACTACAGGAAAGGAAGACCGATCATGCCTCCATTCTCATCGACAAGGCTGTAGAGGAGCAGGTTGAGAGCCTCAAGTTCCTTGGTGTCCACATCACCAACAAACTAACATGGTTCAAGCACACCAAGACAGTCGTGAAGAGGTCAAGACTAAACCTATTCCCCCTCAGGAGAGTGAAAAGATTTGTTTCAAGATTTTGTCCTCAGATCCTCAAAAGTTTCTATAGCTGCACCATCGAGAGCATCCTGACTGGTTGCATCACTGCCTGGTATAGCAACTGCTCGGCATCCGACCGCAAGACACTACAAAGGGTAGTGCATACGGCCCAGTACATCACTGGGGCCAAACTTCCTGCCATCCAGGACCTCTATACCAGGCGGTGTCAGAGGAAGACCCTAAAAATTGTCAAAGTCTCCAGCCACCCTAGTTATAGACTGCTCTCTCTGCTACCGCACGGCAAATTGTACCGGAGCTCCAAGTCTAAGCCCAAGAGGAATCTTTCAAATCAAATCAAATCAAATGTATTTATATAGCCCTTCGTACATCAGCTGATATCTCAAAGTGCTGTACAGAAACCCAGCCTAAAACCCCAAACAGCAAGCAATGCAGGTGTAGAAGCACCTTAACAGCTACCCCCAATCCATAAAAAAATAAAAAAAATATGCCATTTAGCAGACGCTTTTATCTAAAGCGACTTACAGTCATGATAGCATACATTCTACGTATGGGTGGTCCCGGGAATCGAACCCACTACCCTGGCGTTACAAGCGCCATGCTCTACCAACTGAGCTACAGACTACTGAACATCTAATCAAATGGCTACCCAGACTACTTGCATTGTCCCCCCCCCCCCCTTTTACCCTGCTGTTACTCTCTGTTATTATCTATACATAATTCACTTTAATAACTCTACCTACATGTATATATTACCTCAACTACCTCGACTAAATGGTGCCCCAGCACATTGACTCTGTACAGGTATATAGCCTTGCTATTGTTATTTTACTGCTGCTCTTTAATTATTTGTTACTTTATTTTTAGTTTTTTTGAAGGTATTTTTCTTTAAACTGCATTGTTTGTTAAGGGCTTATAAGTAAGCATTTACTTACATTTACTTACATTTGTCTACACCTGTTGTGTTCGGTGCATGTGACAAATAAAATTTGAGTTGACTTAAAATTGTTTTGTTTTTTCATTATCCCTGGAAAGGTCAAGTTAGAATCATCTTTTCATATCTCTTGAAATATAGTTTCAATATTTCCCTCTATAATTCTGTAGTGTTTATCTGTATTATGTGTGCGCGTTGGTGTGTGTATTTGTGTGCACATATTTGTGTTATTCTGGGCAGGGGAGGTACCTCTTCCAACACTCACTGGCCGTGGCTGTCCTTGGGCGAGAGAGCCTGTAATGTTCTGTTCTCTATCCTATCAGTGAGATTAACAGACAGGCCATGAATGGTGGTCGGAAAGGACTGTGATGTATTTTACTGAGACACAGGAGCTGAATTGAAATAAAGGCTACCACCTGTATGCTAAGTCACAGTCTGACAGGAGATGTGTCCAAGCCTTGGTGTTGTTTACAGCGTTACTGTAATTGTGTTTTTAAAGATGCTCCTTGCAATCAGATTGAGGCTGTGGATGTATCACATGATGGCATGTTCGGCTGCGCTACTGTTCTGGCAATTTGCAAGATCAGAGGACTGTTTTTGTAATGGACACTCCTACAAAAAACTTCACGTGACTTTAATCTTCAAAAGCTAAATTGCTTGTGTAGCGTAACTGGGGAAAAAATTGCAAAGGTTAAACACAAAATGTATGACTAGAAATTGTTTACAAACAATCTCGTTTGTCTAGAAAACAGCCATTCCACCTACAGTAAATGTGAAAAACTGTTCTGTTAGCCTCACCTGCTGTATATTGTACTGTTCTCAGTATATTGTAGTAATCTATCTCTCTCTCTGTGTTCTCCCCAGAATATGCCAGGACTTCATGATGAGCTCCAACAGCACAGACCCTGGCCTCTACCTGACCATCAGCTCCCCAGGAATGGGCATCATCTACCCAGACACCAACACTCTCCACAGGGACCCCTGGCCAGAGCTAACCAGCCCGGATGACAAGGACTCCTTCCTCAGTGGCCTCTTCAACCTCACAGGCTCGCTCAATGAGACGGTGACCTCTCTGACCTACGACCCTCTGGGGGGTCACACAGTGTGGCAGGTGGTCCTCATTGTCTTCCTCACTGGCCTCCTGTCCCTGGTCACCATCATTGGCAACATCCTGGTGGTGGTATCCTTCAAGGTCAACCGCCAGCTCAAGACTGTCAACAACTACTTCCTGCTCAGCTTGGCTGTGGCTGACCTCATCATCGGGGTCATCTCCATGAACCTTTACACCACCTACATCATCATGGGCCAGTGGGCCCTGGGCAACTGGGCCTGTGACCTGTGGCTGGCTATTGACTATGTGGCCAGTAACGCATCCGTCATGAACCTGCTGGTCATCAGCTTTGACCGTTACTTCTCCATCACCCGGCCCCTCACCTACCGCGCCAAGCGGACCACACGGCGGGCTGTCCTGATGATTGGCCTGGCCTGGTTCGTGTCCCTGGTCCTTTGGGCCCCAGCCATCCTGTTCTGGCAGTACTTTGTGGGGGAGCGCACAGTGCCCCCTGATAAGTGCTACATCCAGTTCCTCTCAGAGCCTATCATTACATTCTGCACGGCCATGGCTGCCTTCTACCTGCCTGTCACTATTATGAGTGTGCTCTACTGGCGTATCTACAGGGAGACACAGAACCGCGCGCAGGAGCTGGCTGGCCTGCAGGGCTCAGGGAGCCGAGGCAGGGGAGGGGAGAGGGCTCACTTCGTCCACCACCAGGCTGGTAGTGCCAGGAGCTGCAGTAGCTACGAGCTGACCCAGTCCTCCCAGAGAAAGAGCCCTGGCCGGGCGCTGGCCGCACGCTTCCACTGCTGGCCCATGATGCGCTCCTGGAGGCCTGGCAGCACCAGGCCTGGGGAAGGGGACGCTGACCACAGCAGCAGCGACAGCTGGAACAACAACAATGCCAGGCTGTCAGTGGACCACTCAGGCTCGTCTGAGGACGAGGAGGGAAACGGTAGAGGGATGATGCCTCAGGACCACGCCATCTTCTCCATAGTCCTCAACCTGCCGGGGATGAAGGCAGCCGTCAACTCCCACCTCACCTCCTGCGAGGACCTGGACCTAGCCTCAGAAGAGGACCCCCTAAGGGGGGAGGAGGACAGCCGGGATGGCCTCTCTACCACCACCACTACTACCACCCCTGATGGGGCCAACACAGACAACAGAAGCTACCACCAACGCTTCCCCTCCCGGATATCCAAAGTCCAGTCCATGCCTGCCCTCCAGGCCACCAGAGTGGGGCCACTCTCTGGCTCCTCTGCCACCACCACCAAATCACCCTCGGCGCCCATCTCCTTCAAAGACGCAGCTCTAGCCAAGAGATTCGCCTCCAGGGCAAGGACGCAGATCACCAAGCGCAAGCGCATGTCTCTGGTGAAGGAGAAGAAGGCAGCACAGACCCTCAGCGCCATCCTGTTTGCCTTCATCATCACATGGACACCCTACAACATCATGGTGCTAGTCAACACCTTCTGTAATGGCTGCATCCCCGAGGCTCTGTGGGCACTGGGATACTGGCTGTGCTACGTCAACAGTACCGTCAACCCCATGTGCTATGCCCTGTGCAACAAGACCTTCCGCACCACCTTCAAGATGATACTGCTCTGTCGCTGGGACCAGCGCAAGCGGCGGAGGAAGCAGCAGTTCCAGGAACGGCAGTCCGTAGTGTTCCACAGGAGAATTCCTAAAGACTCAACGTAGCGGGATATAGACCCAGTGGGCATCTGGTGATGATGATGATAATGATGTTAATGATGATGAGTCTGGGATCTAACAGGACAGTGGATGGATGAGGCATCCTAAAGGTTCTGTCTGTGGTTTTTAACTGCACAGAGATTCCCAGGGAGGCGGCCATATTGTTGCTGTGGTGTCTGATGTTCTCTGTGGAGCCACGACCTCCACAGTGACATATTCCTCTGTTTCTTCAAGAGAGCTCCCGTGGTGATAGCTTCCTCTAGATTGTTCCAGTTCTCAGCATTTCAGAGAAGTGCAGCTGAAAGGACTGACAGTGAAAACCAATAGAACAAGGGCTTAAAATGCAATGAGGGGACAATTCAAAGTGCAATTGATACCTACGGAGATAATATGATATAATATGTGTTATGGATTTGGGGTTTTCCATTTCTTACCATTTTCTTCTCAGTGGTAGAGCTGTATCGTACAGAGCAGTTGGGGTTTTCTAAGTAAACTGTACATCTGTTATATCGCATTGAAAGACAAGTCCAAAACATTGTGTGTCAATAGACTGCATCGTATTGATTTTGAGCTCCCTTTTGGCTGAGCTTGATGTTTTTGTTCTTTTTTACTCTTGACTTCTGTACATTGCCTTCAACTTGGTTATAGCTTTCTTGTGTCTTATAAAATGAGAGAATTTAAAACAAAACGGTGTCCTATTTGTGACAACCGGTGTTTCAAAGTTGATGGTTATTTTTGTGTAATAAATTGGTCTATAGATTTTCGTCTATAGATTGTGAGCCAGTCTGAAAATATTTCTGAGTACCTCAGTGAGCTGGTATTGTGTTGAAAATGAGTTGTGGTTTACATGCTGGAGACAGTAAGTGCATCAATTTATTCAATTGTTGTTAATGTACCCAAGGTTTTTGAGTAATGGTAATATGATATTTCTAACTTGATACCTAATGATTAATTGTACGCTAAAGAGATTGGTCATTATGAATTGTAATGTTTTGATTATATTTGAAATAATATTTGAAAAGGTTTCTCCATTTCTTCTCACTGGCTGTCCAAATGTAATTCCCTAAGTAAAATATTGGTCTTTGGTCTCTAGATGAAGTCTCTAGCTCCTAGAGGATTTAGCAGTGCCAGAGCAGCATCTGCTGGATGAATATAATTCTACACTCTAGTAACTTCCAGCTTACTTCCATCAGGGAAATGCTGTTGTGGGTCCATAAGACAGTGGGAGATTCCGTTTTGGATCAAAGTCTGTCCTCCAGTCCTCCGCCCTCCTCTCCTCGGTGACACGGAAACCGAAAAGTGGTAGGAGAGTTTCAATTCAGAGGATGCTCAGCTGCATCCTTACACGGAAGAGTTTTGAAATCTGCCACACACCCTTTGAAACAGCAGTTGTTTTCTCAGAGTAGAAAAGCACACATTTAATAAAGGATGTGTTACTTATCCTTTCATCTATAAAATGTCTAGTTCAACTCGCTACATGTTTAACACTTATGTTTAACACACTGGTATTTTGGGATTCCACCTCTGTATACATAATTTGCATGATGATGCATTAGAGAGAGGAGAGTCTCATTTAATTTCATATCAGCGTCATGTTTTCCATATTCTCATCTTGCCTCCTCGCCTCAATTCTCTATGAGTTTTTCTAAAGGAGGTGAGGAGAGGACAGAAGAGAGGAATCTAGGAAATCCAACAGAGATTCTCCCATAGCTGAGAATAGGTAAGAAACTTAAAAGAAAATGGTTAGACCAGTTTAGCCCTGCTACATATGGCATATGGATGGTTAGACCAGCTTAGGCCTGCTACATATGGCATATGGATGGTTAGACTAGCTTAGGCCTGCTACATATGGCATATGGATAGTTAGACCAGCTTAGCCCTGCTACATATGGCATATGGATGGTTAGACTAGCTTAGGCCTGCTACATATGGCATACGGATGGTTAGACCAGCTTAGCCCTGCTACACATGGCATATGGATGGTTAGACCAGCTTAGCCCTGCTACATATGGCATATGGATGGTTAGACCAGCTTAGGCCTGCTACATATGGCATATGGATGGTTAGACCAGCTTAGCCCTGCTACATATGGCATATGGATGGTTAGATGAGCTTAGGCCTGCTACATATGGCATATGGATGGTTAGACCAGCTTAGCCCTGCTACATATGGCATATGGATGGTTAGACCAGCTTAGCCGTGCTACATATGGCATATGGATGGTTAGACCAGCTTAGCCCTGCTACATAAGGCATATGGATGGTTAGACCAGCTTAGCCCTGCTACATATGGCATATGGATGGTTAGACCAGCTTAGCCCTGCTACATATGGCATATGGATGGTTAGAATAGCTTAGCCCTGCTACATATGGCATATGGATGGTTAGACCAGCTTAGCCCTGCTACATATGGCATATGGATGGTTAGACCAGCTTAGGCCTGCTACATATGGCATATGGATGGTTAGACCAGCTTAGCCCTGCTACATATGGCATATGGATGGTTAGACCAGCTTAGCCCTGCTACATATGGCATATGGATGGTTAGACTAGCTTAGGCCTGCTACATATGGCATATGGATGGTTAAACCAGCTTAGGCCTGCTACATATGGCATATGGATGGTTAGACCAGCTTAGCCCTGCTACATATGGCATATGGATGGTTAGACCAGCTTAGCCCTACTACATATGGCATATGGATGGTTAGACCAGCTTAGCCCTGCTACATATGGCATATGGATGGTTAGACCAGCTTAGCCCTGCTACATATGGCATATGGATGGTTAGACCAGCTTAGCCCTGCTACATATGGCATATGGATGGTTAGACCAGCTTAGCCCTGCTACATATGGCATATGGATGGTTAGACCAGCTTAGGCCTGCTACATATGGCATATGGATGGTTAGACCAGCTTAGCCCTGCTACATATGGCATATGGATGGTTAGACCAGCTTAGCCCTGCTACATATGGCATATGGATGGTTAGACTAGCTTAGGCCTGCTACATATGGCATATGGATGGTTAGACCAGCTTAGCCGCCCTGCTACATATGGCATATGGATGGTTAGACCAGCTTAGCCCTGCTACATATGGCATATGGATGGTTAGACTAGCTTAGGCCTGCTACATATGGCATATGGATGGTTAGACCAGCTTAGCCCTGCTACATATGGCATATGGATGGTTAGACCAGCTTAGCCCTGCTACATATGGCATATGGATGGTTAGACCAGCTTAGCCCTGCTACATATGGCATATGGATGGTTAGACTAGCTTAGGCCTGCTACATATGGCATATGGATGGTTAGACTAGCTTAGGCCTGCTACATATGGCATATGGATGGTTAGACCAGCTTAGCCCTGCTACATATGGCATATGGATGGTTAGACCAGCTTAGCCCTGCTACATATGGCATATGGATGGTTAGACCAGCTTAGCCCTGCTACATATGGCATATGGATGGTTAGACCAGCTTAGCCCTGCTACATATGGCATATGGATGGTTAGACCAGCTTAGCCCTGCTACATATGGCATATGGAGCTGAAAAGTGGTGCTCTTTTCATCTTACGTCACAAAGCCAGTGATTTCCATTGTCTACATGTTTTTAATAATACCCAGTGCTAAAACAATGGAATA
Organism: Oncorhynchus keta; assembly: GCF_023373465.1. Classification (NCBI taxonomy): domain Eukaryota; kingdom Metazoa; phylum Chordata; class Actinopteri; order Salmoniformes; family Salmonidae; genus Oncorhynchus; species Oncorhynchus keta. Next base: position 20,426,692 of record NC_068456.1, read on the forward strand.
GCTCAATTTTGAAATGTATTGTCATACAATGTGATGCACCATGCTTCAGGCCTGAACCGGATGAATACCGTTCTAAAAGGAAAATATTAACAACCCGGCTTCTTTTTGTGTATGGATTTTGCTGTTTAAGTGTATGTATTACACTTAGGTTTGTAAATGGATAGTGAAAGCAAATAACATACATGTACCACAGGCATGTTGAGTGATGACTATGTGATATTGAGAAAAATGTCAGAATGCTACCGTGTGGGGTAACACTTTATAATAATGTTCAGACAGGAACATTATTATAAAGTGTTACCCAGTGGGGTATGTAAGCCAGATAAAGATGAAAAATGAGAGAAATTATTCAGTGTCTGAACTGCCAATGGATATTTCTTATACTTTCAATATGTGATACAGTGTTACTATACTCCTGATAAAGTGAGGTGTTTGTTTGGGATGTGAACTACAGTACCTGAAGTAAGATCAAATTAATAGCAAACTATAACTTTTATTGTTTTTTGTTACATTTCAAGTATGCTAATCGTACCCATGTTATAAGTGAATAAACAAAAAATATTTTTATTGACAGATATGGTGTGTATCATATTTACAGCTCAAAAAACATTTTCATTTGAATTTTTATGAAATCATTGTATTCCTCAAGTATCTAAGTGAAATTTGCAATCACACAATAATGAAGAAGACATCAATGCAGCACCGTAGGCCTACTGTACAATTTACAGTATAACGACCACTTTAAACAGATGATGATGGATTTATTTCGGGAACAAGTATCTCTTAATGTCTTAGCAGATTAATAGGAGCATACCAGTTAATACACTGTAGATTGTCAACAATAATGTCTCCAGTAACAATATGCATCAGCACGTAAGTGGGAGAAGCAGCTAACATATTCACTTTCAGACAGGAACACTTTCCACGTTGTCAAAATGTAACACTTTCCATAGGCCTAACACTCAACAAACAGTTAGATGTAGTTTAATAAGTATGCATAATGTGTTTTGCTTCTGAACATCCTTGCATTGCATTTTGTTATGTTGAAATTCTTCATTGGTCTTCATGGCAACCATGCATGCTCCTCCGTAGGGCAAATCTTTTGTGAACGCTTCCACCATAATCGTCTGCAGGAGGCTGAGGAAACTGTTGAGGCAGTGAACTCAAAGTGGGCCTCTCTGGGGAAGACCAAGCAGAGGCTGCAGGGAGAGGTGGAGGACCTCATGATTGATGTGCAGAGGGCCAACGCCATGTCCGCCAACCTGGACAAGAAGCAGAGAAACTTTGATAAGATCTGGCAGAGTGGTAGCAAAATGTTGAGGAGTGCCAAGCTGAGCTGGAAGAAGCTCAGAAGGATTATTGATCTCTCAACACTCAGCTCTTCAAGATGAAGAACTCCTATGAGGAGGATCAGCTGGAGACCCTGAAAAGGGAGAAGAAAAAAAAATCTGCAACATGAGCAAACTACAACAATACTGTGTATCAACCATGTATGTCTCCTGAAAATACCCTTATTATAAACCAATGTTGTGTTTGTGTGTGCAGAGGAGATCGCTGACTTGACTGAACAGATCGGAGAGACTGGCAAGAGCATCCGTGAGCTGGAGAAAGCAAATAAAACTGTGTAGACAGAGCAGTGAGATCCAGACCGCTCTGGAAGAGGCTGAGGTAGAGCCCACTGCTGTTCCATAAGTATAAACACATTAAACTGTTACATGTTGAAAATGCTGTATAAACACATTTAAACAACTACTTTGCTTTGTCCATTCAGGGTAAACTAGAGTATGAGGAGTCCAATATCCTGCAGCTGGAGCTGAACCACATCAAAAGAGAGGTGGACAGGAAGCTGGCGGAGAAGGACGAGGATATGGAGAAGATAAAGAGTGAGGTGAACAGGAAGCTGGCGGAGAAGGACAAGGAGATGGAGAAGATAAAGAGTGAGGTGGACAGGAAGCTGGCAGAGAAGGACGAGGATATGGAGAAGATAAAGAGTGAGATGGGCAGGAAGCTGGTGGAGAAGAACGAGGAGATGGAGAAGATAAAGAGTGAGGTGGACAGGAAGCTGGCGGAGAAGGACGAGGATATGGAGAAGATAAAGAGTGAGGTGGACAGGAAGCTGGCGGAGAAGGACGAGGATATAGAGAAGATAAAGAGTGAGGTGGGCAGGAAGCTGGTGGAGAAGAACGAGGAGATGGAGAAGATAAAGAGTGAGGTGGACAGGAAGCTAGCGGAGAAGGACGAGGATATGGAGAAGATAAAGAGTGAGGTGGACAGGAAGCTGGCGGAGAAGGACGAGGATATGGAGAAGATAAAGAGTGAGGTGGGCAGGAAGCTGGTGGAGAAGAACGAGGAGATGGAGAAGATAAAGAGTGAGGTGGACAGGAAGCTGGCGGAGAAGGACGAGGAGATGGAGAAGATAAAGCGAAAGAGCCAGAGGTTGGCAGAGTCCATGCAGAGCACTCTGGACTCTGAGGTCCACAGTAGAAACGACGCCATGAGAGTGAAGAAGAAGATGGAGGGAGACCTGAACAATATCGATATCCAGCTGAGGCACTCCAACAGGAAGACCACCAAGGCCCAAAAACAGGAATGTCTATTGACAGCTCAAGGTACAAAAGCCATGACATCACGTTAAAAAAACTGAAAAATAGTGAGGGAATTGTCCTGATCAGTAGCAAATAATGACTTTCTTGACTTAAATCATTTATTCTGCGAGTAGCATACAGTGTAAGTCCACAAATTATGGTTTGGCCAGTTGCTCGAGGGTCTTCCTTGAGTTCTGTGAGTTTTCTAGAATGCACTGTGGTCCCTATATGTCGCTGTCCCAGCATGCCTCTGAAGACATGAAGGAGCAGGCCGCCATGGTTGACCGCAGGAACTCTCTGATGGTGGCTGAGATTGAGGAGTTGTTCTGGAGCAGACAGAGTGAGCGAGCACAAGCTGGTAGACGCCAACAAGCGTGTGGGACCTCGGCACTCCCAGCTAACACGAGTGAAAAGCCATTTCCAGTTCCCATCATTTTTTTTATTTTTTTATTTTACCTTTATTTAACTAGGCAAGTCAGTTAAGAACAAATTCTTATTTTCAATGACGGCCTAGGAACAGTGGGTTAACTGCCTGTTCAGGGGCAGAATGACAGATTTGTACCTTGTCAGCTCGGGGTTTGAAATATGGTCCTTCTGTAGCTCAGTTGGTAGAGCATGGCGCTTGTAATGCCAGGGTAGTGGGTTCGATTCCCGGGACCACCCATACGTAGAATGTATGCACACATGGCTGTAAGTCGCTTTGGATAAAAGCGTCTGCTAAATGGCATATATTATTGTTATATTTAACTTGCAACCTTCAGGTTACTAGTCCAACGCTCTAACCACTAGGCTACCCTGCCGCTCCCATCATGTGACTTGTACATTATGTTCTCTTGAGATTATCTTGAGGTTCAACTCATCATCAATAAATGATTATTCCTCCAGTACACCAGACTTCTGAACACCAAGAAGAAGTTGCAGACTGACCTGGTGACAGTGCAAGGTGAGGTGGACGACATCATCCAGGAGGCCAGGAACGCAGAGGAGAAGACCAAGAAGCATATCACTGATGTGAATCCTCATAATGTGGCTTGTATGGTAGTCTACAACCCCAGGCAAATATCTGAGAGGACTCCCTTCTAGAGAATGTAGGTATGATGACACACTATACAATCTGATTGTCCAATTCAGAGTTTTATGTTCAATTGTAGCACATTATATCGAAGAATATAGCATTTCTCTGGCCGGTACAGATACCAAATAATATCTTGGTGATAATGATGGTTATGATGCCAAGTATAAAAGCCAGTATATATAATTTGATTGAGTATTGATTACACCTTCTCAAACATTGTGTCCATGTCCCCTGTGCTACAGGTGGGTGATCTTGAGACTGAGGTGGAGACCGATCAGAGAGGATGTGTGGATGCTGTGTGGATGCTGTCAAGAGAGTCTGCAAGTATGAGCGCAGAGTCAAGGAGCTCACCTACAAGGTAAGAGAAACACATGCACACACTCTCACTCACACAAACACACACACATGACTTGTGAGCTTTGACTATTATCTCACACAGACTGAGAAAGATAAGAAAATCGTCAGCAGACTGCAGGACCTGGTGGACAAGTTGCAGTGGAAAGTGAAGACCTACAGGAGGCAGGCTGAGGAAGCAGTGAGTCACAGTAGACTTGCAGTCAAATACTCACTGTATAAGGAGAATCATTACATACATACATTACATTATCTGGTTTTCTCCCTCCTTACCTGTTCTTGTATCCTCTTCCTCTCTCCCTCTCACTTTCTCCCCCTCCAAGGAGGAACCATCCAACTTCCACATGTCTAAGTTCAGGAAGGTGCAGCATAAGCTGTATGAGGCAGAGGAGCGTTGTGACATTACTGAGACCCAGGTCAACAAGCTCATGGCCAAGGGCCGCTATGCCGAACACGAACACATTACAGATCTGCTGTTACACCTAGGCTGCATGGGAAATGGCACCCTATACCCTGTATAGTGCACTCCCTTTGACCAGGACCCATAGGGAATGCGGTGCTATTTCAGACGCAGACCCAACACACATGTCCAAATATATCCTCATCATCCTCACCACTTGATGGTTCAGTGTATACAGGTCGATATTGACCTAATAACTTTATTGGAGCATAATGACTTAGAGGTCTCTGAGAAACCTATACTTAGAGAATATTGATGCAGTTTCTAATGTTAAAGAATATAAGACAACTCCTACTAAATGTATAAATGAAATTTAAAGCAATGCTGAGCACAGAGGCTTACAAAGGAGTACCTTATCACATCCATTGTATTATTTAAAGTGTTCATGTGTGTATTATGGATGAAAAGGATGATGTTGATCCCTTCTTTTCTCTTGTCACAGGCAGCTGGAGCTGAATAAACAAGACTATCTCATTTTGTTTGTTTAATAAAAAGAAGATGTTTTTTTATTCAGAGCCAACATTAAACATGTGTGGCCACACTAGTCTCCCTGGTTACACATGACACAGTACTATACCCAGAGCTTGAAACGAAATCACACCTCTCAACTAACTGAGTATACTGGAGTTGAACTATTACATTTAGGGTTGAGCAAAACATCCAAAATGATCTGAACAATGAAGATCGCAAATTGTCCATCAATTAGTAATTGTATAATTATAAACAAGAGATCTCATCACTCATGAAAGTGGTCCTCTGTAGTTAGTAGAGCATGCTGCTTGTAATGCCAGAAGAGTGGTTTCGATTCCCAGGACCACCCATGCATGACATGCATGACTGTAAGTCGCTTTGGATACAAGCAGCTGCTAAATGGCATATATTATTATATTATATATTATATTCTCTGTACAAGTTAAACATTTTTATTCATTACGTTCCAGAGAGCAAACACTCTGAAATACTTCCAATGTACAGATTAAAAGACTCCAGCTTTCTGACCTCACCTTGCAATTATATGACAAATAAGTACATGTATATTACACGTTTCACCCCAACTAAAACATCAAGAGATATTGGATACAGAGTCATCTAAACTATACTAAAATATGATACCGGCTGACTGACTGTATGTCCGCTGCATTCCGTTTTTTTGGGGGGGTCCTTTATAATACAATTATATGTATACATTCAGTGCATTGCTGTGGTACGACCACATGGTTTGTATTGGAAAATGTGTTAGGCATTAGCATTAGTGCTAATCATATCATAATGAAATAGTTTGCCTGTCAGCAGGCTGTGTTCCTAGTAACAGCAGGATGTTGTTGTGTGTTGTGAAGGAGGAGCAGAGTGAGGTTGAGTATGACCAGGATCAGGACATGTGATGATAAGTACCACTTCTTCATGTGACCGAGGAAGAGGAGCAGCCCAGTGGAGATTACAAACACTTGATTGTGTTCCACTCAAAACTGGAGAAAAAAACACTCAGGAAAGGACTTTCTCTTCTCTCCTGTGGGTGTAGAGTGACTGCTATTATATATATTGAACTGAAGGTATGTATAACTTGTATTTTATTCATGTAAACCGTTTAGCAGATTTTCCTTTTGGCCCAATGTGATAATGTATTTTGTTCTATGTTGGAAGATAAACAGTAGCCTTCCGTCTTTGTGCAGTGATAAATTAGTGATAAATTGCTTAAACAGTTTACTGGGCAAGTATTTAATTGGTTGAACTATACTGTATCACAGTGTACGGTAGGCCTAATCTAGTCGTTCTGTTCTATTACTACACAGATATTAATTCATATTAATAATCAAGAAAGTGAATCTTAAAGTAGTGAAGTTGCATACATTTAATATGATAATTAAGTTGAAAAGTATTATTCTCAGGAAAACATATATGCATTGCACATCTGAGTTCAAATGCTGATCATTGATAGATGTACCGTGGTGGCCATTTTATTGCCAAGCATTCTCCAGAAATTATCTACCAATGAGCCACACCCAATGTTCAACTAGTAATCACTGTTTGAATTAGATGTATTGATTACAGTGTCTAAATGATAAGAATCAACAGAATACTCTGGAATAAATATTTAGCTACATGGACCTACTGTACAGTACTGAAGATGTCACTGTGGAAGATGTGTTAGTTCAGGGTCATAGTAATATACTGAATAAAGAAATAAATGCAACATGTAACAATATACCCCCCCGGTTGGACATTCTGCCAAATTTTCTAAAACTACGCTGGAGGCTGTTTATGGTCGAGAAATTAACATTTGATTAACTGGCTACAGCTCTGGTAAACATTCCTGCAGTCAGCGACATTCCTGCACGGCCCTCAAAACATGAGAGACATTTGTGGCATTGTGTTGTGTGACAAAACTGCACATTTTAGAGTGGCCTTTTGTCCCCAGCACAAGGTACAGCTGTGTAATGATCATGCTGTTTAATCACTTCTTGATATACCACACCTGTCAGGTGGATGGATTATCTTGGCAAAGGAGAAATACTCACTAACAGGGAAATTTGTGTACAAACTTTGAAGGAAATTTGATTTTTGTGCCTATGGAACATTTCTGGGGGAAAAAAATTCAGCTCATGAAACATGGGACCAACACTTTACATGTTGTGTTTATATTTTTGTTCAGTGTACTAAAACACAGACTAAACACACAGCTATTCATAGATATGTAGGCTGTAGAGATTGGAACTGATTACTTGAATCATATTCCCACTGGGACGATAGACATGACGCAAACAACTGCTGGCATATGTGTAACAGTACAGGGAATAACCAGGAGAATAAAACATGAGAAAAAACAAGGCAGTGTTAAATACTAGGTTTATAACGGGTAAACACCACAATGGATATGAAATGTTTATAATGCTGTTGTAGCACAAACCAGAGAGCTATTATTATATTATGTTTTTTTCTCCAGATGATGGATTAATGACAATGGCATTAGCAGACACTTTGAAAGCATAGATTAGGCTCTAACTATATTACATGACAAAACGTGATTTGAATAGGAATTTTGCCTGGATTTCTTTTTTCAGTCTTCCCTATAGGCTCCATTGAAAACAAAGTGCCTCTGATCTTACTGTAAAGAATTATGTTTCAATATAAACTGACTGAATGGCTACTGAATACTTCCACTCTCTCTGTTGTTAATTTAGACTGTCCAGCTTGTACCCTCCTGCAGTCAGGATGCAGACCATTCAGACTGTAGAGACCCAGGTACCTTTCCTGAAGGAGAGCTTCTTCACCACAGCGTTTAAAGACAGGAGGAAGAGTAGTGTGACTAACCTGCTCCGCAGACAGCAACAACAACAACATCATACTCACCATCCGCTTCCGCCTTCTCTGGACGGGGAGGAGCCTCGCATTGAGCATGCTCGACTGGGTCGCTCATCCAGCAGCCCGTTATGCAACAAAGCAGAGCGAGCAGATAGGAGCAGGGAGGGGGAGGGAGACAGTGAGTCTGTCAGCCTCCTTTCAGCAGCAGCAGCATCCTCACAGCTGCTCCTGACACCGACGAGCAGGCAGGGATTAGTGCTGAGCTCCCGGAGAACCAGTTCAGCAAACCATGAGAAACAGCCCCAGCAGCATGGCCTGATCGCCAAGGGGGTCCGCCTGTTTAGGAACATGGGGAACCAGGAGGCCAAGCAGAGGAAGGTGGTAGGGGGAGACGCCCCCTGTGATGGGGGAGCCGAGGACAGAGAACCGGAGTGCTCTAATAAAGGCAAGAAATCCAAAGGGGGAGATGCCGGCAAGAAGAAATCCAAATCGGAATCCAAAAGCTCTGTGTTTTCCAGTATGCGGATCAGGAAGAGTCTGTCGAAGGCGAAGGGGTTGTCCAAGGAGGATATCCTGGACAGCAAGGGATGCCAGCTGGAGGTGACTGGTGGGGTCAACAGCAGCCTCTCGGCAGATGAGCTGGGAATGATGTCGGATGGTGAGCCAGAACAAGGCCACTTGACAACATCGGGGCCGGAGGACGAGGGCCAGAGGATTAGTTCAGGATCAGACGGGGACCTCTACAGCTTCCACTCTGCTGCGGCTGATCATGAAGATCTGCTGTCGGACATCCAGCAGGCTATTAGGGAGCAGCATGGGACCTCTGACGGGGTCCTGGATAGGGTCACTGTCCCTTTGGCTGAGGAGGTCACCTCCCCCATCTCCGATGGTGATGTTGAACCCCTAGCCCCTGACCCCACTGACCCACAAGAGGTAGCCTCCACTCAGGGGCCAGACCTGGACAAGGGACAGGTGGATGAGACACCTGTTGTTACTGATACTGTAGGACCAGACCAAAGTGCTGAGCTTGGACAGTCAGAGGCAGAGGGAGGTGTTGCATCTGGGGAGGAGTCAGATTTAGGTTCACCAAGTGACAGTGGCCCCTCCTCGGCTGCCTTCGACACCGAGAGGAGCAGTGGAAGCCCCCTGCCCAAAACCACCAGCACCTACAGCTTCCCAGACACCACCGCGACCACCACATCCTATGAGAGCGCAGAGGAGCCCCAGGATGACCTGGAGAGTCCGGTGGTGACCTCCCAGCTGACTCAGAGCCAGAGCTTTGATGAGGGGAGTAGCACCATCGAGGGGGTCAGGTGTATCAGGTTGGGAACGACCTCAGGGTCACCCAGAAGTGTCAGTAACATGGACCTGACTGTGGAGAGGGAGGAGGGGGACAGGGGGGGAGACTTCCGGTCTATGAGCAGGAGGAAGAGTAGCTATTCTGTCTCTCTGCTGACGGCTGACAGTTCTAAAAGAGCCCTTTCCAGAAGGACGTCCTCCACTACCGCCACTGTCAAGCCCTATCCTCCCATTCACCCTTCCTACGTGAAGACCACCACCAGGCAGTTGACATCCCCCATAGCCTCCCCCAGCCAAAGCCCCCTTATCCCCCGTAGGATGGGGCCAGGCTCTGGGGCAGGGTATGGGGGCCACAAGGCCCAGCTGTGGAAGACCACCAGGCAAAGGTCATGCAGTATCGCCGGGCCTCTCAGTCATTCTGCAGACTGGACCAAGGATCTGGAAGGCCTCAGAGCTAGGCATGAGGATGCCGCTGACCTCCAGGAGCATGGGGGGTCAGAGAGAGTCATCCCAGGGGCTAGTCTGACCCTAGGCACCAGACTACGCCTCTCAGGTGTCCAGAAAACCACCACAGGGCCAAATCAAGATGTCTTCTCTGGTAAGTGACTGAGCATATAGGTGCTAAATGAGTTACAGGGTAACATTGGCATAAATGGGGTAAATATGTTGGTTAGATAATAATTTAGGCCTATTATGGCTGGGAATCCATGGAAGGCTGGTTGTAGTAAGCCATCATTTTGGGCTTTGAGCCTTTTTGCCAAACAGGGATTATGTGAGTGTGTAATGATAATGTGTGTCATGTGAATGTGTAATGATAATTATCATCATGTAAAATTACAATAACCATTGTGTATTTATAAATATAGGACCAATAGATGTGAATGTATTTCTGTAATTATACTGTTATATTGAATTTGAATATCAACCCCTGTAAGAACATACTGTGCTGTACCTTATGGAGCAATATGTTGACATGGATATCCTCCTCAGAATTATTAGACTACATAAGGCTGATGGTCTGGGGCTCAGCTGTTTCAGCTCTCTGCTCCCGCAGCAGTGCTGATTGTGAAAATGATCACTCACCCATGGCAATGCCGTTCTTTGCCCAACTGTCTTGAGAGGGCTACACACCACCACACTCACACACACACACACACACACACACACACACACACACACACACACACACACACACACACACACACACACACACACACACACACACACACACACACACACACACACACACACACACACACACACACACACACTCACAGAATGTTTGTATTACTTTTTAACGCTGCATTGTTGGGAAAGGGCTCATAAATAAGCATTTCATGGTAAAGTCTGTGATAAATCTAATTTGATTGAACCTCTTCACATTTGCACAGCTGAACTGTAGCTAGATATTCAGATCATTCCTTGATACAGTGGTAGGTTGCTGTCTTGCCCAGGATTGAGCTGTCAAACTTGATTATCAGTTTATCATTTTATCAACCAGACCATCTTGTTATCCAGTCTGGCCCTGGTTTGCCTCAGCTATTGGAGCACTCAGTCATGTGACATGGATCTGTTTTAGAGAATATCAATAGGGACAGGGGTCACTAGCCTTTACACCGAGGGGATTCTTTGCTGGTGCTGTTGTTGTTTGTGTTCATCTTTGTCACACTTTAAAGGCAACAAAAATACAGTTTCTTTTGATAAGGTTGTTCATCATCATACTGTCTGTGTATCTAAAAGAGGGTTGAACAGAGAGCAACGTGGGATTTTAACAAACATTTTGATTTCTTCATGTTCTTTAATCACACTGCTTAGATAAGCCTAAAATAGCTTTGAACTATTCTTACCTGATCATAATCTAAAAAACATCCATTGCAAGGACAAGTTTTGTATCACAACGTTGAAAAAAAACTACTTTGCAGCGTCGTGCAGCGTTCATTTAGATTTCTTTGTTATTAGTCCTAAGTAATTGATCTTTGGCGTTATTTGCAGTTGGCTCTCGTGTTCTAGCTAATTTAAGTCATAACACGCATATAATAGCATTATAGATGATTAGTTTGACTGTTTTAATTGAATCTCCTGCCAGTAGAACATGGATCAGTAGAGGAGTAGGCCTACGTCTCCCCACCAAAGCTCCTCTGGTCACATTGCCATGACTTGTGACCTCTCTGGATTAGAAAACCAGGCCTTCCCTTGCTCTGTCTAGGCCATCCCTTTCGTAACATACACAGCTGAGCAATGTGGTAGGATTATTCCTCCCCACCTCCTATGACTCAATGACCAGGATGGTTCTGATAAATATCGTTATTTTGATGTTAGCCTAGAGTACTGTTTAAATGCCAGCTGTTAATGTGAAGGTTAAGCCATGGCATTTGCAGAAAGCATCTTCCATCATGTGATTTCTAAGAAGGTGCCCTCTTTTGGCCACCTCAGGACCAATAGATGTTGCACAGAGAAGTTGAAAACACAGTATTTATAAAAGAATAGTAGTAACACAATACTGTTTTGCAGTACTACATCTAGCTAACGTATCAATGTATAATGTTTGTTTTTAAAAACTGGGTGGTTCAAGCCCTGAATGCTGATTGGCTGAAAGCTGTGGCATATGAGACCATGTACCACGAGTATGACAAAACATGTATTTTTACTGTTCTAATTGTGTTTGCAACATAAGGGGGTGGGATATATGGCCAATATACCATGGTTAAGGGCTCTTCATAGCCACAACACAGAGCAGAATACCGGGATACAGCCCATAGCCGTGGTCTATTGGCCATATACAACAAACCCCCAAGATACATTCAGGGCTCGAACCACCCAGTTTATAAAAACAAACATTATACAGTGATACGTTAGCTACTTAGTGATAACTAATATAAGCCATATACGCTTTTGCTCCAGCATTTTCTTTAATGATGTAGATTAGAAGTTTGAAACTGCTTGCACTTGTAGGTGCCAATTATCGAAACTGTTTGCACTCGTATGAGTCAATTATTGAAGCTGCTTGCACATGTAGATGTAGGTGTTAATTATCTTGTCTGAATCTGTGATCTACCATCTCACTCTCTATCTGTAGATCTTTGAATGTTAAATGTTTCTCTCTTCATTTTACATCTGTGTGTATCTCTATCAATTACAAAAATCCCTCTGCTGTCGCATCAATAGCCTCTGCAGTATCTGTTTCTTCATAACGGTGTGTCTTCCCCAGATCTATTTTATGAATGTCTCTTTCTTTCTTTCTCTCTCTCTCTCTCTCTCTCTCTCTCTCTCTCTCTCTCTCTCTCTCTCTCTCTCTCTCTCTCTCTCTCTTTTATTTCTTTCTTTCTATCTTTCTTTCTTTCCTTTCTTTCTCTCTCTGTCACTGTCTCTATGTCTCTGTTGCTGTCTCCCCCCACCCACTCTCTCTCCCTCTTCCTCTCTGTGTCTCCCTCTGTCTCTCTCTCTCTCTCTCTCGCTCTCTCTCTTTTTCTTCCTTAGGACACACCTTGTTGGAGCGTCTATGTCTGCAGCAGCAGGGGAAGGGAGTGACGGAGGAGGAGGCGGAGAGGTTGTGTTGTCGTATGTTGGGCCTGGGGCTGCTGCAGCCCCTCAGTGACTGTTTCAGAGAGCAGCATGAAGACATTGTCACTCCAGCCACAGTCACCTTTAATGTGAGAACCAACCCTTTACTTACTAACATTGTTTCACTACTGCCGTTTCAACAAATATCACACTGAACTGGCTAGTATCACTCACTGGACGATAGTTTATTATGAACAAATTTATTCAAACAAATGTATTCTGGATTATGTATCAAATATCCACCATCTCCATATCTGGATGTTTTTATATTTGAGCGTTTCCTCATGTTGACAACAGTTCTCATGGTCAGCCTAACCATATGAAACTGATTTCATAAATGTTTAAATCCTTTTCCCAGTAACGCTTCACTCGGACGTAATCTCATGTTTGTGTGGTTATAATTTTCCAAGCAAAGTTCGTTGAGCGCGCTGTCAGTGCCATTTTTATCACATGCCCCTTGCAGCTGAATCCACTCAGCTGTAAGGTTCTTAGTCTGAGGATTTAAATATAGATTTCACGGCTTAGTAATTTTTTGAAACTAGAAAAAAATGATATTGCGTGTGTACATGCAATCGTGTGTGTGTGGGTGGGGGAGGCCTTCCTGTTGCATTATCTCCATAGGGACTGAACATTGTGTTGTGAGGCAATGGGTTGTCATGTTTCCTTTCTTGATGTGCCATGTGATCAGAGCTGCTTTTCTTTTGCTCAATCACCAAAGTAGATTTGTGTCTGAACAGATGAGCGTTTGTCTCTGGCTGCGCTGTGCACCTCCCCCCTTAGATACACTCACACAAATAAACACACTGTCACAAACACTCAGTCATAACATGCACACAAAATCACATATAAATACAGTATGCACACACACACGCATGCCTTACAAACAGTCACTCTGTGACACACATACATCTGCTTGCGTAGACCATCTGCTGACTGCGTTGCATAAGAGCCCCACGTGCCCAGGGCTCAGGCTGCTCTTGAGAAGGCTCACTGTGGCTGGGTTGGTTTGCGCATGTCATCCCCTTTCACTGTCTCTACCTGGGGTTGGACCCGCAACCCTGCATTATTCAGCTTGACCAGAGTCAACCTCTAACCGTGTCTATTGACAACACTGCTCTCCTCCCTCACCTACTCTCCTCCCTCACCCGCTGTCAAATCAAATCAAAATCAAATCAAATTGTATTTATATAGCCCTTCGTACATCAGCTGATATCTCAAAGTGCTGTACAGAAACCCAGCCTAAAACCCCAAACAGCAAGCAATGCAGGTGTAGAAGCACAGTGGCTAGGAAAAACTCCCTAGAAAGGCCAAAACCTAGGAAGAAACCTAGAGAGGAACCAGGCTATGTGGGGTGGCCAGTCCTCTTCTGGCTGTGCCGGGTGGAGATTATAACAGAACATGGCCAAGATGTTCAAATGTTCATAAATGACCAGCATGGTCGAATAATAATAAGGCAGAAGAGTTGAAACTGGAGCAGCAGCACAGTCAGGTGGACAGCAAGGAGTCATCATGTCAGGTAGTCCTGGGGCACGGTCCTAGGGCTCAGGTCCTCCGAGAGAGAGAAAGAAAGAGAGAATTAGAGAGAGCATATGTGGGGTGGCCAGTCCTCTTCTGGCTGTGCCGGGTGGAGATTATAACAGAACATGGCCAAGATGTTCAAATGTTCATAAATTACCAGCATGGTCGAATAATAGTAAGGCAGAACAGTTGAAACTGGAGCAGCAGCATGGCCAGGTGGACTGGGGACAGCAAGGAGTCATCATGTCAGGTAGTCCTGGGGCATGGTCCTAGGGCTCAGGTCAGTTGAAACTGGAGCAGCAGCATGGCCAGGTGGACTGGGGACAGCAAGGAGTCATCATGTCAGGTAGTCCTGGGGCATGGTCCTAGGGCTCAGGTCCTCCGAGAGAGAGAAAGAAAGAAGTCCTGTCGTCCCTCACCCTTTTTTCTCTCTCTCACTCAATCTCTTGCCCTGTTTTATTTTCCTCTCTTCCATTTTTGTAATGCTACTCTTGCATATTCACTCTCATTCCTCTCTCTCTCTCTCTCTCTCTCTCTCTCTCTCTCTCTCTCTCTCTCTCTCTCTCTCTCTCTCTCTCTCTCTCTCTCTCTCTCTCTCTCTCTCTCTCACTGTCTCTCTCTTTCATATTCACTCTCATTCCTCTCTCTCTCTCACTCTGTCTCTCTTTCATCTTCACTCTCATTCCCCTCTCTCTCTCTCTCTCTCTCTCTCTCTCTCTCTCTCTCTCTCTCTCTCTCTCTCTCTCTCTCTCTCTCTCTCTCTCTGTCTCTCTTTCATCTTCTCTCTCATTCCTCTCTCTCTCTCTGTCTCTCTTTCATCTTCTCTCATTCCCCTCTCTCTCTCTCTCTCTCTCTCTCTCTCTCACTCTGTCTCTCTTTCATCTTCACTCTCATTCCCCTCTCTCTCTCTCTCTCTCTCTCTCTCTCTCTCTCTCTCTCTCTCTCTCTCTCTCACTCTTTCATCTTCACTCTCATTCCTATCGCTCTCTCACACTCTTTCTCTCTCTTTCAACTCCACTCTCATTGCTATCTCTCTCTCACACTCTTTCAACTCCACTCTCATTCCTGTCTCTCTCTCTTCCTCCCTACCTCTCTTTCTCTGTCCTCACTGTCCTCTCCCCTGTAAAAGTAAAAGTAGACAGCCTTTTTTGATTCCCTGAGATCTAATCACTCACTATAGTGCCACTATAATGAATCAGCATTGTCTCTATGGGGAAAATATTGTTGATGTGATAGAGTAGGGGGCTATGACAGGTTCTGACCATGTTGTTGTCTCTGTCTGTACTGTAGTTGTGATTCTGTCTCCAGTTCAAACGGGAGTTCTGGTTAAGGTTTTGTTCTGGCATTGACTTCACAGAGAAAACAACGCCCCAGGCAAGCTCACAGACTGGAACAGAATGAATATGTGCTACGTAAAGTGTAGACACCCACTCATACACATGCATACAGTACACACAAACACACACACTTGACATGCACAGTGTTGGAATGGCTTGATATTCTTACATAGATGGATAGCTATTATGTAGAGGTCTGTAAATTATCCGATTGATTTACAATATATTTAGATTCAGACTAAATTGGGCCCTTAGAATTGCCCAATTGCATGTATTAAATATCATATTACCGTGTCGTGCTGGAACTGCTTGCTGCAATGGAATCATTCACAGCCATTTCCCAGGAAGAAAATGTGCTCAGTTGATAAGTAATAAGCTCTCATGCATTAAGCTGAACTAATGGAATATACACGGTAACAAGCTGAGTTTTCATATCTCAGATGAATGAGATTGGCTTTCTTTTAGCTTCTCGCAATGTTCTACATGTTCCACTGTACAATAGGGAGTCTTGTGCTAAGCAAACACTGTACCTTAGATCACTTAGGAAAAGTGGACGTTTTTATTGGTTCGATTAGTACAGTGAAAGCCCTCTCTGTTTAGCCAATGTTGGTTGATGTCCTCTGAATCAACAGAGGGCTTTACATAGGTTGCTTTATTGATTTATTCCTTGGAGTAAAATGCGATTAAATATGAAGGGAGTTCCTGTTTCTCTGTCTGTATGTCAAATAGCTGTCTGCCTTTTTTTTGCACTTCCCTGTTTTGGCCTTGATTTGTGTGTATAAATAAATGCCAAAACAGGGCAGTGCAAAAAATAAAAAATAAACTGAAAATGATGTAGGTCTAATGTCCCAGTTATATTCGCCTGGTTATTATATGGTGTTAATATATCATGTGAATAAAATTCTGTAAAAATACATACTAACATGATCATCGTTTGTTTTCCCTCCCCCAGGAGGACCAACTGTATACGTGGGCCACCTTCGGCCTGCCCTCCCACCTCTGGGAACCCCATGAAGGCCGTACCCCAGGCCGCATCCAGGACCTGTGGCCCCCTCCACAACCAGCTCAGGTATGTTTTCAGCACTGTGTGTTTTATGTAGTGTACCACACCAAGCAGATGAGATCCGGAGGAGAACATTTATTAAAATAGTGTGACATTGAAAATGTTGCGTCAAATTCAAACGATGACTGTGCGCCTCAGAAGGACAACAGATCTTTGTAATCTTCAGTTTGCTATTACAACTGGAAGTGAATGAATGCCCAGACATGTTTTGTTACAATACTGTCCTCTTGTGGTTATATTTTGTATATTTTGTACAATAACAGCACATGAGGATATTACTCCTGCTCTTCCAACAGAGGTCAGGCTTGGCTTGAATTCTTACGATAACTTTCATAGGTCATTGTCAGAAGCAGGTTAACTTCATATTCTGTCAAGCTCCTAACCTTGTAATGGTCTCCTGAACGTCACTCAGAAAGACTCGGACTGTAAAGTCAACACGAACTGTAGTATGCATAGACATGGGTGTTGTGATGTGCATCTAACTCTGGGCTCTGCACTCTACACATGGCCTCTTTGAAGATCCTGGAGACTTTGATCATCTCGTGGGTCAAGTCTTTGAAGTCTCCCCATCAATGTTCTAACTACCCAGGTGCTGGAAGCCTGGCGTCTAGACATGTGGTCTTCCCTGACCTGACCCTGACCATGACCCTGACCCTCACTTTACCCTGACCTATAACCCTCGAACCAAACACCCTCAGTTGTGGGTGTTTGTTTACCCTTATTCACTCAGGTTGTGGCATCTACTAGGTTTGAAGTCTGAGGAATTGTTCAAAATATAGCTTTTTTGTAAGCATGTATTTTTTTGTAAAATGGGCTTCTTCTATAGAAATAAGTCCTACCACTCACTAAATAGTAGAAACCAGATTATCTAGTCAACGTTCCTGTCAGTCCTAGAATATGGTGACATCATCAATATGAACGCAGCTGCCACTTCATTAAAGCAGTTAGATGCAGTTTATCATAGCCCACTGTGCTTTATTAAGGGAGACCGTTTTAGCACTCATCACTGCATTATCTACCAGAAAGTTGGTTGGCCCTCTTTGATGTCACATACTGAAGGTTGATACATCGCTATGTTTTCATTTATTAAGCCCATTTACAAAAAGTCCCACGGTACCTAACATCTTTACTAAACTTTAGACATACGAGTTACCACACCCGCTTACTTTGGTCTCTACTGCGTTAGGTAAATCAGCTTTTAGTTTTGTTGTACTTTATTTGTGCAACAGTCTTCAAAATGTTCTTAAATGTGATGTTCTGGTACCTTTAGGGCAATTCAGAAAGTTGATGAATGTGTTCGTTTTTTTATGACAGTTTTTTTCTTTCTGCTTGCATGTTGTATTTGGATGTGGGTAATGGTCTCTGTATGACTCCCTGATAAAATAAAGGTATAATAAATAGTCAACTTAAAAAGCACATTCCTTGAAAAGTGTTAATGGCTTGACTATTTACGTCCATCAAAAAGGGCTTCAAACATCCCTTTATGTAATATTCAAATGTACAACGTTCTGTATTTTATTGCATCTGCTCGAAAGGTGGTCTGAAATCCTTTTTTCGTGACAGATTTCGTCAAAGTCCGGGAATCTGTCACAAGAGGACAATGGCAGTGATATTCCAGGGCTGGAGAAGACCATTAATGACTTGAGGATAAAGATGGCAGCACTGGAAATCCAGCATGCATCTCTGGAGATGGAGATCAACTCGAAGAAGAGAGGAGATGGGGACAATACTGTGGCCTTGGGGGGTATCAGCATCGCAGGAAAGAAGAGGATCGAGGTTTCCGTACAGACATCCCCTTTGGAGGAGGCCTTTAGATTTGAAGTGCCTTTCAGGGGAGGGTCAATCCCCTCCTCAGCCTCTCTCCCAGCAATCTCCTCCTCCTCCCTCCACAAACCTGAGTTTGTCTGTACCTGCCAACAGCAGCAGCAGAGTGGTACCCAGCCCCCACCTTCTCCCACCCCAGGTATACCCCCTCCTCCTCCTCCCCTTCCTCCTCTACCTCAGCTCTCTGGAGGGCTCCCACCACCACCACCCCCTCTCCCTGGTGGGGCTGGTCCTCCTCCTCCACCCCCCCCTCCTCCTTTACCAGGTATGGGCGGATCCTGTCCCCCACCTCCACCCCCTCCTCTGCCAGGTATTGGCCCCCTCCTCCGCCCCCACCCCCCAGCGGTGGACCTCCACCTCCACCCCCGCCACCAGGTATTGGCCCCCCTCCTCCGCCCCCACCCCCCGGCGGTGGACCTCCACCTCCCCCAGGATTTGGCCCTCCTCCCCCTCCCGGTGGATTCATGGCCCCCATGTCCCAGGAGGCTGGCCCTCAGAAGGCACCCATTGAGCCCCCCAAGCCCATGAAGCCTCTCTACTGGACCAGGATCCAGCTGCATGCTAAAAAGTAATTACTAGTCCACTTTAGTCCAATGACTGTTCGTACATATACAGTATGTTTATCCAAAGCTTCCTGTTTAACTACAGTATATGAGATATCCATAAACATAACGCATGAAAGAGAACGTATGCAAAAGATAGAGATAGATCATTGACATTCATGGAGGCTATAGAATGGGTTTTCTACTGAAGATAAAGATCAGCCTTGTAAACCAATGCTACACAGATGGTAACCCAGTCTAAAATCTGAGAAAGATGTGGGGAAAGAGTTTGGTGAGATGTTGTTTGAGTTGAAACAGATGTTGAGATGTGCTTTGCAGTGTTTGGGGAAGCTTCTCTGAAATCATAGTTTCCCAAACTACCAACACTGGAAGAAGTTAAGCTACACTAAAGCTACCTTAAGAAAAATATAGTTTCCTGAACTAAAACTAATTTGAAAAAGTAGTTCATTACATCCAAGCTACTTCGGGAAAAATTGTCATATCTAAATCTGAAATGTCATAGACTACAAATTGCAAAAACAGATCACTCTGGGGTCAGGTGTTAACATCATTTAGCCAATTAAACACAAAAACTATGTTTCAACTGTGATTTACGCAGGTCTGATGCCGAAAAACAAAGGAAATTCTTCTCTACTTCACAAATATTTTCTTTTCTTTTTGCAATAAAAGTAGTGTGTAGTTTCAGTAGTTAACTACACCACTACATGGCCAAAACGTTATTAACTACTGAAAACACTACCTAGATTTGAATTTAGTTCAACTACCACCAAGCTACTGCAAAATGAAGATACATTTCTAGTTAAACTACATGTATGTTCACTTCTCCCTAACATTGGCGGTTTGGTACTGATGCACTTGCACTCAGACTCCACACATGTAAATGTGTCTTATAATAGCCTTGAAATTGTACTGTGAAGTGTAAATAAGTCCATCTTATGATAATCATTGGGCATGATACATAGTGGTGTTTTTATTTATAGTTATTGGAAATGTAATGTACTGTACAGTTGTCTGAAGAGGTGCTATAGTGCTGGTCTTCCTGCTTTCTGGGGCTCGGTAAAGCATAACATGCCATACATTTTCAGTTGTAGGTTTGAGGTATACATCACCAGGATAAAGATGAAATGAAAGTGATGTAATGCAGATCTTTCTCTCTTCTACCTGAGGGATGCGAGTGGTTCTCTGGTTTGGGAGAAGATCGAGGAACCGTCAGTGGATTTTGATGAGTTTGTCAACTTGTTTTCCAAAAGTGCTGTGAAGGAGAAAAAAAAGCCAATATCAGACACCATCACCAAGTCCAAGGCCAAACAGGTACTGTACATTGTATGAGATTGTGTCTGCCTGTCTGCCCTTGACTCTCTTTGGTGCCATCCCTGTCTCTTCCTCCCCTTGATGCTCTTTGGTCCCATCTCTTTCTCTTCCTGCCCTTGACGCTCTTTGGTGCCATCCCTGTCTCTTCCTCCCCTTGATGCTCTTTGGTCCTATCCCTGTCTCTTCCTCCCCTTGATGCTCTTTGGTCCCATCCCTGTCTCTTCCTCCCCTTGATGCTCTTTGGTCCCATCTCTTTCTCTTCCTCCCCTTGACGCTCTTTGGTCCCATCTCTTTCTCTTCCTCCCCTTGATGCTCTTTGGTCCCATCTCTTTCTCTTCCTCCCCTTGACGCTCTTTGGTCCCATCTCTTTCTCTTCCTCCCCTTGACGCTCTTTGGTCCCATCTCTTTCTCTTCCTGCCCTTGACGCTCTTTGGTCCCATCCCTGTCTCTTCCTCCCCGTGATGCTCTTTGGTCCCATCTCTCTCTCTTCCTCCCCGTGATGCTCTTTGGTCCCATCTCTTTCTCTTCCTGCCCTTGACACTCTTTGGTTCCATCTCTTTCTCTTCCTGCCCTTGACACTCTTTGGTTCCATCTCTTTCTCTTCCTGCCCTTGACACTCTTTGGTCCCATCTCTTTCTCTTCCTGTCCTTGACGCTCTTTGGTTCCATCTCTCTTTCTCTTCCTGTCCTTGACGCTCTTTGGTCCCATCTCTTTCTCTTCCTCCCCTTGACGCTCTTTGGTCCCATCTCTTTCTCTTCCTGTCCTTGACTCTCTTTGGTCCCATCTCTTTCTCTTCCTGCCCGTGACGCTCTTTGGTCCCATCTCTTTCTCTTCCTGCCCTTGACTCTCTTTGGTCCCATCTCTTTCTCTTCCTGCCCTTGACGCTCTTTGGTCCCATCTCTTTCTCTTCCTGGCGTGACGCTCTTTGGTCCCATCTCTCTCTCTTCCTCCCCGTGACGCTCTTTGGTCCCATCTCTTTCTCTTCCTGCCCTTGACTCTCTTTGGTCCCATCTCTTTCTCTTCCTGCCCTTGACGCTCTTTGGTCCCATCTCTTTCTCTTCCTGCCCGTGACGCTCTTTGGTCCCATCTCTTTCTCTTCCTGCCCTTGACTCTCTTTGGTCCCATCTCTTTCTCTTCCTGCCCTTGACGCTCTTTGGTCCCATCTCTTTCTCTTCCTGCCCTTGACTCTCTTTGGTTCCATCTCTGTCTCTTCCTGCACTTCTCTCCGTCACATTAATCCCCTGCCTGTAAATGACATGAGGAAGTGACGTAGCCAGAGACTGATTATGTGGTGTGAGGTCTGGCTGCCCCTGGATTCCAGGCCCAGCGAAACTCGGAGCCAGTGTGTGGCGTGTGGTTCGCAAACCCACACTGATGACTGGGAGACACTGTGGCAGCCTCGTCTGTCCTGTGATTCCTCCCCTGAGACCGCTGCTCCGTGGCTCAGATCCAATAGTCTAGCATAGCTTCCCTTTCAAACTTTGTACTGTACTTTTCTGTCACAGCCACTGATCTGATGGATTTAAGTGCCATGGTGGAGAACTAGCTAGCCAAGCACTTCCGCTCTAAGTGGTCACAGGGGAAATTAAGATAAAAAATAGGGTTTAGTAGAGTATTGGGACAGAGCCTTTCGTGTGCTCTTCCCTCTTGTGTGAGAGGGACTTCCTCTGTGTATTCAGTACAGACAGACTTGATGATTGATGAAGAGCAGAAAGCTAGGCTGAGTCACTTTTTATACTCACTCTCAGTCAGACCTCATTATGTCTGGATTCAATCAACCTACCGACCATACAACATTCA
This sequence comes from Oncorhynchus keta, assembly GCF_023373465.1. Classification (NCBI taxonomy): domain Eukaryota; kingdom Metazoa; phylum Chordata; class Actinopteri; order Salmoniformes; family Salmonidae; genus Oncorhynchus; species Oncorhynchus keta. The sequence continues at coordinate 20,448,742 of NC_068456.1, forward strand.
TTCATCACTTGGATATGAAGAATACCTTTTTTAAAGTAATAATGGAATAGCGTTTGCAAAGCATTTTTTATGCGTTATGTCGAAAGTGTTAGATATTTGGATATACCTTGTTATCATCTTTCTTCCCTCTCACACCTTCTGTCTTTGTTATGACTGGATTTGTGTCTTCATATCAGAGTGGACTGGCTACTTCACACTGTACTAACCCACTTTGTTATATTCAATGTTAAATGGGAAACTGTAGAGAAAGAATACTGTACTCAGGCCTTTAGTTTTAGTCACATTAACAGACGTCTGCATTTCTCTTCTGCCTCTGAGTACTTTTTCCACATCAACAAATGTTGTTTTGTGATAATTTATTCTCTTTTATGGTCTAATGAAGAACAAATTTTCCCTCAGGGTTTATTTCTGGCATGTTGATGCAGGGCTTTGTGGGTTTCGTAGAAATATGTGTAGGCCAACATTGAAAACACAGTATTACTGGAATGATTGACTCATGACAGGGAGGAGACACAAATAAAACATCAAACGGTGATTGACGGGAATTAAAGATCTTTTAAAACCTAGGATTCAATTTCTGCACATGGTTTGTATGTAATATTTTCATTGAAACCATGTTCCCATCAGGAAACTTTTTTGAATGGCTAATGAACTGTACATTAATAAACAGTTTATGATAAACTAGTTATGATATACTGCAGGAGAATAGTTATTCTGTAGATCCTGTCAAAAAGATATCAAATGTGGTAGAATGATCTTCAAAAAGGATGTCCAATGTGGTACAATGATCTTCAAAAAGGATGTCCAATGTGGTAGAATGATCATCACTATGAACACATCAGACAATATTATACTGCAGTGTAATACCACCATTATGCACCTACAATAGGAGTTTGGCCAACTGATATATTACTACTTTTATCATTGAAAATGACATTCTATGACGTCTACAGTGTGTTGGAGGCAGGAGGGCAGTGATGTAACTGTGTCCATGTTCTATGTTGTGGTTTGTGTGATCCGGAGCACATGCAATTGGTCTGTTTGAGTCTGGGGTTTACTAGCTACCCTCCCCAGACCACTTTATTACCCAGAAGCCACTCTGCTTTCTCAGTCTGACTGTGGTCACCTGGAGTGGCTACTCCACAGGAGGTAGGTGGCACCTTAATTGGGGAGAACAGGCTTGTGGTAATGACTGGAGCAGAATCAGTGGAATGGTATCAAATACATCAAACACATGGTTTGATGCCATTCCATTTTCTCCGTTCTGGCCATTATTATGAGCCGTCTTCCCTTCAGCAGCCTCCACTGGTCAACTCTACTGTGAACCGTACATGATACATTCCATGGTTTCACCAAGGCTGTTGGCTGTTGGTTTATCCATATACAGTGGCTTGCGAAAGTATTCACCCCCCTTGGCATATTTCCTATTTTGTTGCCTTACAACCTGGAATTAAAATAGATTTTTGGGTGGTTTGTATTATTTGATTTACACAACATGCCTACCACTTTGAAGATGCAAAATATGTTTTATTGTGAAACAAACAAGAAACATGATTTAAAAAACAGAAAACTTGAGCGTGCATAACTATTCACCTTCCATAGTCAATACTTTGTAGAGACACCTTTTGCAGCAATTACAGCTGCAAGTCTCTTGGGGTATGTCTCTATAAGCTTGGCACATCTTGCCAAGGATTTGGGATTTTTTGGCAATTCTTCAAGGCAAAACTGCTCCAGCTCCTTCAAGTTGGATGGGTTCCGCTGGTGTACAGCAATCTTTAAGTCATACCACAGATTCTCAATGTGGAGTGTTCAGCTTAAAGTGGTCCTATGGACAGATACTCCAATCTCCACTTTGCAGCTTATCTTTTGTCTCTTTGTTGCCCATCTGATTAATGCCCCCCTTGCCTGGTCCATGAGTTTTGGTGGGCGGCCCTCTCTTGGCAGGTTTGTTGTGGTGCCATATTCTTTCCATTTTTAATAATGGATTTAATGGGTGCTCCATGGGATATTTTTTTATCACCCAACACTGAGCTGTATTTCTCCCCAACTTTGTCTCTGACCTGTTTGGAGAGCTCCTTGGTCTTCATAGGGCCGCTTGCTTAGTGGTGTTGCAGACTCTGGGGTCTTTCAGAACAGGTGTATATACAGTGGGGCAAAAAGTGTTTAGTCAGCCACCAATTGTGCATGTTCTCCCACTTAAATATATGAGAGAGGCCTGTAATTTTCATCATAGGTACACTTAAACTATGACAGACAAAATGAGATAAAAAAAATCCAGAAAATCACAGTTTTTACCAAAAAGTTCTATTTTGGTTTCATCTGACCATATGACATTCTCCCAATCTTCTTTTGGATCATCCAAATGCTCTCTAGAAAACTTCATACGGGCCTGGACATGTACTGGCTTAAGCAGGGGGACACGTCTGGCACTGCAGGATTTGAGTCCCTGGCGGCGTAGTGTGTTACCTATGGTAGGCTTTGTTACTTTGGTCCCAGCTCTCTGCAGGTCATTCACTAGGTCTGGTTCTGGGATTTTTGCTCACCGTTCTTGTGATCATTTTGACCCCACGGGGTGAGATCTTGCGTGGAGCCCCAGATCCAGGGAGATTATCAGTGGTCTTGTATGTCTTCCATTTCCTAATAATTGCTCCCACAGTTGATTTCTTCAAACCAAGCTGCTTACCTATTGCAGATTCAGTCTTCCCAGCCTGGTGCAGGTCTACAATTTTGTTTCTGGTGTCCTTTGACATCTCTTTGGTCTTGGCTATAGTGGAGTTTGGAGTGTGACTGTTTGAGGTTGTGGACAGGTGTCTTTTATACTGATAACAAGTTCAAACAGGTTCCATTAATACAGGTAACGAATGGAGGACAGAGGAGCCTCTTAAAGAAGAAGTTAGAGGTCTGTGAGAGCCAGAAATCTTGCTTGTTTGTAGGAGACCAAATACTTATTTTCCACCATAATTTGCAAATAAATTCATTAAAAATCCTACAATGTGATTTTCCTGATTCTTTTTCTAATTTTGTCAGTCATAGTTGAAGTGTACCTATGATGAAAATTACAGGCCTCTCTCATCTTTTTAAGTGGGAGAACTTGCACAATTGGTGGATGACTTAATACTTTTTTGCCCCACTCTATACTGAGATCATGTGACACTTAGATTGCACACAGGTGGACTTTATTGAATTAATTATGTGACTTCTGAAGGTAATTGGTTGCACCAGATCTTATTTAGGGGCGTCATAACAAAGGGGGTGAATACATATGCACTCACCACTATTCCGGAGTTTAAAAAATAAAAATAAAAAATTGAAACAAGTTCTTTTTTTTATTTCACTTCACCAATTTGGACTATTTTGTGTATGTCCATTACATGAAATCCAAATAAAAATCCATTTAAATTACAGGTTGTAATGCAACGAAATAAGAAAAACGCCAAGGGGGGTGAATACTTTTGCAAGGCACTGTATTTCAACTTGATCAGCAGTTGTAAATGTAGGTATGATTTACTTGGCACAATATAGTGGCATATAGTAAAAGATATTGATGATGATGGATATTTCTTGTACAGATGTGGGATCTTAATTTGATGGCCTTGCTGCAGGAGAACGTTCTTGCAATGCAGAAAATGTGAAAACCTGTAGTGTATTTGAGGTTTAAAAAGGCTTCTGAATTTGTCATTTACACTTTGAAATTTCAGACTTGATACCAAAACATGTCCATTAATTATAATCCACATAATAATTAAAATGTCCTGTTGCTGCATGATTATTTTCCTGCTTTAGCAAACTTAATCAAATTAAGATTTTTCATCTGTCCAAGAACCGATATTTAGAGACTCCACAATCTAAAGCAGGTAATTTAAAACCTCTAGTGACTCCCCATCCCGGATCCGGGAGCGTAATCATCAACTGACAATAATTAGCATAACGCAACGGACATGAATATTACTAGAAAATATTCCTATTCATGAAAATCACAAGTGAAATATACTGAGACACAGCTTAGCCTTTTGCTAATCATCCTGTCATCTCAGATTTTCAAAATATGCTTTACAGCCAAAGCTAGACAAGCATTTGTGTAAGTTTATTGATAGTCTAGCATAGCATTTTGTCCAGCTAGCAGCAGGTAACTTGGTCACGGAAATCAGAAAAGCAATCAAATTAAATCGTTTACCTTTGATGAGCTTCGGATGTTTTCACTCACGAGACTCCCAGTTAGCTAGCCAATGTTCATTTTTTTCCAAAAATATTATTTTTGTAGGCGAAATAGCTCCGTTTGTCCTTCACGTTTGGCTGAGAAATCGACCGGAAATTACGGTCACGAAAACTCAGAAAAACATTCCAAATTAGCTTCATAATATCGACAGAAACATGGCAAACATTGTTTATAATCAATCTTCAAGGTGTTTTTCAAATATCTATTCAATAATATATCCAGCGGGACAATTGGTTTTTCAGTAAGACCGATTGGAAAACTGGCTACCTCTGTATTTTACGCGAGAGTCACTCTGAGAGCCATCAGGTGACCATTTACACAATGTAGCCGCTTACGGGTATTCTTCAACATAAATGCGTAAAACTACGTCACAATGCTGTAGACACCTTGGGGAATACATAGAAATCTGGTTGATAGCCCATTCACTGCTCAATAGGGACGCATTGGAACGCAAAGCTTTCAAAACACGAAGCATTTCCGGATTGGATTTTTCTCAGGCTTTCGCCTGCAATATAAGTTCTGTTATACTCACAGACAATATTTTTACAGTTTTGGAAACTTTAGAGGGTTTTCTATCCTAAGCTGTCAATTATATGCATATTCTAGCATCTAGTCCTAACAAAATATCCCGTTTACTTTGGGTACGTTATTTTTCCAAAAATGAAAATAGTGCCCCCTAGTCACAACAGGTTTTAAAGGCCCAGTGCAGTCAAAAATGGGATTTCCTGTGTTATGTGAAAATATATTTCCATAACAGCCTAGTGTGAAATTTAGAAATGGGTGATAGTGCCCTTTTATTGTAAAAGCTATTTGAAAAGACTGCCTGAATAAGAAAGAGAGGTCCAAACCTCTCTGCCGATTACAGCTAGTTTTGCGTTTTTCCCTCCCCACTCAGACCACTCACAACCAGTCCCAGCAAAATTCTTCCTTGAGAAATTGCTCTTTGTTAAGAAGCTATTTTTGTTCGTTTTTGACCATTGTAATTGAAAACAATCACAGTAAGGTACATTGGGTAACACTTTAATTGGATAGTCCATCTATAGATGCTCTACAGACTATGTACAGACTATCAGTAATATTTAAACTAACTATCTACTAACGCTAGCCCTAGCCCTAACCTTAACCCTTATCCTAACCCTAACCTTAACCCTTATCCTAACCCTAAACTTAACCCTTACCCTAACCCTTATTCTAACCCTAACTGTAACCTTAGCATGCAGTTGCTTTAAAAAGATAAATAGTTGTTGATAGTATGACCATCTTTAGAGCATCTACAGACCAACTGTAGATGATTTGATATAAATGATTTGATATTGACATAAAAACATCTTTAACATACAGTACCAGTCAAAGGTTTGGACACACCTACAGTACTCATTCAAGGGTTTTTCTTTATTTTTACTATTTTCTACAATGTAGAATAATTGTGAATACATCAAAACTATAAAATAATACATATGGATTCATGTAGTAACCAAAAAAGGATTAAACAAATAAAAACTAGATTTGAGATTTGAGATTCTTCCAAGTAGCCATCCTTTGCCTTGATGACAGCTTCGCACATTCTTGGCATTCTCTCAACCAGCTTCATGGAGTGCATTTAAAGTAACAGGTGTGCCTTCTTAAAAGTTCATTTGTGGAATGTATTTCCTTCTTAACGCGTTTGAGCCAATCAGTTGTGTGGTGAAAAGGTAGGGGTGGTATACAGAAGACAGCCCTATTTAGTAAATGAAACTAGCTCTTATGAGGACCACCACAACAAAGGAAGTCCCAGAGTTACCTCTGCTGCAGAGGATAAATTAATTAGAGTTACCAGCCTCAGAAATTGCAACCTAAATAAATGCTTCACAGAGTTCAATTAACAGACACATCTCAACATCAACTGTTCAGAGGAGACTGTGTGAATCAGGCCTTCATGGTCCAATTGCTGCAAGAAACCACTACTAAAGGACATTAATAATAAGAAGAGACTTGCTTGTGCCAAGAAACATGAGCAATGGACATTAGACCGGTGGAAATCTGGTCCGATGAGTCCAAATTTGAGATTTTTGGTTCCAAACAAGAACCAGAGTACGTGAATGGATGATCTGCTCATGTGTGGTTCCCACCATGAAGCATGGAGGAGGAGGTGTGATGGTGTGGGGGTGCTTTGCTGGTGACACTGTCTGTGATTAATTTCGAGTTCAAGGCACACTTAATTCTTGATACTACCCATCCCGCATGCGGGAGCGTAATCATAGCCTCAAACTAATTAGCATAAGGCAGCGGACATAATTCCTATTCATGAAAATCACAAATGAAATATATTGAGACACAGCTTAGCCTTTTGTTAATCACACTGTCATCTCATATTTTCAAAATATGCTTTACAGCCAACGCTAGACAAGCATTTGTGTAAGTTTATCATGGCATAATACTATCCTAGGCTCTGCTACCAGCAGGCAACATTTTCACGAAAATAAGAAAAGCAATCAAATTAAATAATTCACCTTTGAAGAACTTTGGATGTTTTCACTCAGGAGACTCCCAGTTAGATAGCAAATGTTCCTTTTTTCCAAAAATATTATTTTTGATGGCAAAATAGCTCTGTTTGTTCTTCACGTTTGGCTGAGAAATCGACCGGAAAATGCAGTCACTACAACTCCGAACTTTTTTCCAAATTAGCTCCATAATATCGACAGAAACATGGCAAACGTTGTTTAGAATCAATCAATCCTCAAGGTGTTTTTCACATATCTATTCGATAAAATATCCACTGGGACAATTGGTTTCTCATAAGAAGCGATTGGAAAAATGGCTACTTGTGTACTTTACGCAAGATTTTCTACGGGAGCCATCATGTGACCACTTGCTAAATGTGGTCCCTTACGGCTATTCTTCAACATAAATGTGTAAAAAGACATCACAATGCTGTAGACACTTTGGGGAATACGTACAGTGCCTTGCGAAAGTATTCGGCCCCCTTGAACTTTGCGACCTTTTGCCACATTTCAGGCTTCAAACATAAAGATATAAAACTGTATTTTTTGTGAAGAATCAACAACAAGTGGGACACAATCATGAAGTGGAACGACATTTATTGGATATTTCAAACTTTTTTAACAAATCAAAAACTGAAAAATTGGGCGTGCAAAATTATTCAGCCCCTTTATTTTCAGTGCAGCAAACTCTCTCCAGAAGTTCAGTGAGGATCTCTGAATGATCCAATGTTGACCTAAATGACTAATGATGATAAATACAATCCACCAGTGTGTAATCAAGTCTCCGTATAAATGCACCTGCACTGTGATAGTCTCAGAGGTCCGTTAAAAGTGCAGAGAGCATCATGAAGAACAAGGAACACACCAGGCAGGTCCGAGATACTGTTGTGAAGAAGTTTAAAGCCGGATTTGGATACAAAAATATTTCCCAAGCTTTAAACATCCCAAGGAGCACTGTGCAAGCGATAATATTGAAATGGAAGGAGTATCAGACCACTGCAAATCTACCAAGACCTGGCCGTCCCTCTAAACTTTCAGCTCATACAAGGAGAAGACTGATCAGAGATGCAGCCAAGAGGCCCATGATCACTCTGGATGAACTGCAGAGATCTACAGCTGAGGTGGGAGACTCTGTCCATAGGACAGCAATCAGTTGTATATTGCACAAATCTGGCCTTTATGGAAGAGTGGCAAGAAGAAAGCCATTTCTTAAAGATATCCATAAAAAGTGTCATTTAAAGTTTGCCACAAGCCACCTGGGAGACACACCAAACATGTGGAAGAAGGTGCTCTGGTCAGATGAAACCAAAATTTAACTTTTTGGCAACAATGCAAAACGTTATGTTTGGCGTAAAAGCAACACAGCTCATCACCCTGAACACACCATCCCCATTGTCAAACATGGTGGTGGCAGCATCATGGTTTGGGCCTGCTTTTCTTCAGCAGGGACAGGGAAGATGGTTAAAATTGATGGGAAGATGGATGGAGGCAAATACAGGACCATTCTGGAAGAAAACCTGATGGAGTCTGCAAAAGACCTGAGACTGGGACGGAGATTTGTCTTCCAACAAGACAATGATCCAAAACATAAAGCAAAATCTACAATGGAATGGTTCAAAAATAAACATATCCAGGTGTTAGAATGGCCAAGTCAAAGTCCAGACCTGAATCCAATCAAGAATCTGTGGAAAGAACTGAAAACTGCTGTTCACAATTGCTCTCCATCCAACCTCACTGAGCTCGAGCTGTTTTGCAAGGAGGAATGGGAAAAAATGTCAGTCTCCCGATGTGCAAAACTGATAGAGACATACCCCAAGCGACTTACAGCTGTAATCGCAGCAAAAGGTGGCTCTACAAAGTATTAACTTAAGGGGGCTGAATAATTTTGCACGCCCAATTTTTCTGTTTTTGATTTGTTAAAAAAGTTTGAAATATCCAATAAATGTCGTTCCACTTCATGATTGTGTCCCACTTGTTGTTGATTCTTCACAAAAAAAATACAGTTTTATATCTTTATGTTTGAAGCCTGAAATGTGGCAAA